>NC_022031.1:2389080-2401322 GCF_000317375.1 Microtus ochrogaster | reverse complement strand
TAGATGATAGATAGATGATAGATAGATAGATAGATGATAGATAGATAGATAGATAGATAGATAGATAGATAGATAGATAGATAGATAGATAGATAATAGATAAATGATAGATTATAGAAAATAGATAGACAGATAATTAAACTGATTGGCGTACACAAATTTATTATAACGGTATATTTTTCTTTCTCATAAGAATGATTATTATTTATGAACTGACTTTTTAAATTAATTAAAAAGAAATCTATAAATGAGATCATTGAATGATTAATTAGCAGATATACTAACAGCAATACTTCTATCTTGTTTACTTCATATATCTTTCTAGTATCACTTTGCTTCGTATGAATGCCATTTATTATTTAGAGAAAAATTTCCTCTTGTAAGGTAGTTTTTCTATCATCCCATAGTTGATATTTTGGGTCCAGAGTAAAAGACAGAGCTCATTTGACAATTCATTAAAAGGGCCTTAAACATGCTGTATCCTGCCCACAGAGAAATTATAATAATTACTTATTTGTAACTCCCAAGTGTTTTCCATATTAGTCATAAAAATCAGAAGATCTAGACAAAAAAATAATTGACATATTTAGGTATCTTACAAGTTCTATTTAGGAAACTGTAGCAATGCACTCCCACCAGGGAAGTCAGTAGATCTTCTCTACTTCTGCTCCTCCTCCAAACCCATTCTCTCAGTCTGATCCCATCTTTGTAAAAGAGCACCTGGTGCAGCATGACATCCACATGCGAAGCTCCAGTAGATCACAGAGATTTCCCTTCCAAACTTCTATCCCACTACTGGAAGGTCTGCTCTAGCCCCCAACTCCAGGAGGCGCTCCCTGGGACCATGTCAGCCAGTCTGGCCAAGGAATCAGGTAGACTGTATCTCTTCACTTTTCCCCCAAGTCTTCTAGATCTGGTCCATCAGACTCACCCCCAACACTGTAGCAGACTGCCTACTGTAACCTCCACCTCTTCTTTGCCACTGTCTCTAGTGGATCACACAAATTTTCTCCTCCAACCTTTCTCCCCAGTCATGATGTTAGCACAGCTGCCAACTCAATGGAAACCAGAACAGCCTGCCATAGAAGCAAATATGCCAGCAAAGCAGATAAACAGCCTTCAGATCTTCATTCCCCCTCCTTTCTTCATATCTAATTTCCCAGTCTCATCTGGCCCTCTACAAGAGGTTCTCCCCTCATTTTCTAACACTATTTCTAAAGGATTAAGTAGATCCTCCTGGAGCATCCTGCTCTCCTCCCTCCAGAAGACCTTCTAAATAGCCTATCCCCATTATAGAGTGTCAGCCAACAATGTTTTTTCTCTAGGAACCCCAGTGACCAGTCCTATCAGGATCCCAGAAGAATTACCTACTGAGCAAATCATAGTGGCCACACCTTCCTAAGAGTCAGAGAAGGCAACAGAAACCAAGGAAAAGAGTCACAAAAGAAAAACAAAAACAGATATCAAAATCAAGAATTACAATGTCCCAGCAAAGGTCTTTAAAGAGGAAATGAATAAATCTTTTAAAGAAATCAATGAACATAAACAGTGAAAGAGAATGAAGAAAACAATTCAATATCTGGAGGTGGAAATAGAATCAATAAAGAGAAACAAACTGAAGGAAATCTGGGAATGAAAAAGTTAGAAACCCGATAAAAGCATGAGAAGCTAACCACCTCAACAGAATATAACAGATGGAAAAGAGAATCTCAAAAATTGAAGACACAAAAGAAAAGTAGATACCTCAATCAAATGGCACAAAACACCCAGGAAATCTGGGACACTATGAAAAGAACAAATCTAAGAATAATAGAAATGGAGAAAGAAGACACCAGGTCAAAGGTACAGAAAACATTTTCAACAAAATCATAGAGGAAATTTTTTCTAACATAGAGAAGGAGATGGCTCTAACAGTGCAAGAAGAAATCAAACACCAAATAGACAACCAGAAAAGAAATTCCCTCTGTACATAATAAACAAGACATTAAATGTACAGAACAAAGAAAGAATGCTAAAATCTCAAAGGGGAAAAGATCAGGAATTATTAAAAGGTAACACCTGACTTCTCAATGGAGACTCTAAACACCAGAAGGGCCCAGAGAGATGTGCTGTGCCAGCCCAGACTACTATACCCAGAGAAACTTTTAATCATAATAGATGGAGAAAATAAGACATTCTATGATAAAATCAAATTCAAGCAATATCTATCTACAAATCTAGCCCTACAGAAGGTGCTAGAAGGAAAATTCCAATCTAAAGAGATTAACCACACCAAGAAAACACAAGGAATATGTAGGAGGAGGGGCCGCTTGTTCTTCAGGGCTGCCGAGCCAGCTTAGTCCCAAAATAATCACACAGAAACTGTATTCATTAAATCACTGCTTGGCCCATTAGCTCTACCTTCCTACTGGCTAACTCTTATACGAATTTAAGCCATCTCCATTAATCTGTGTATTGTCTCATGGCAGTGGCTTACTTGGTAAAATTCCCAGCATCTGTCTCCGGTGGCTCCATGGCATCTCTCTGACTCTGCTTTCCTTCTGCCAGAATTTAGTTCAATCTTTCCAACCTACCTAAGTTCTGCTTTATTAACAGGCCAAGGCAGTTTTTTTATTCATTAATAAAAACAACAGATAGACAAAAAGGACCTCCTACACCAGGAATATATAACTACAGACTATCAAATCCAAAGCAGGGAAACCCCCTCACATGCAATTACAAACAAAGCAGCAGAACAACAAAAATACAGGAATCAACAAATACTTCTCATTGATATATCCTGATACTAATCGTCTCAATTCCCCCACTAAGAAGACAGACAGAGTTGAAGGAAAATCAGGATCCATTCCACTGTATGCATGAAGCACACCTTAATATTGAGGATAGACATCACCTTAGGTTCAAAGATATGGAAAAAGATATCTCAAGCAAATGGACCTAAGAAGCAAGCTGTTGTAGCCATTTTTATATCTAACAAAATAAATAAAATTCAGAGCAAAACTAATCAGAAGATATAGAAAAGAATAATACATATATATTGAAAGACCCTCCAAGAGTGTCTTTCCTCCGGGGAGACCCTTCCCAAGGAGCAGCGAAACCACTTCTACGAATGCAAACAGCAAGAGGTTTATTCAGATACACAGGTACCTGGGGCAACAAAGTCTCTCGGAGGACTTGTGCGCCTTCAGGTCGGGGTAATGGGTTTATATATGTTTTGGGGAGCAAAAAGCGCGGTACAGAAGCGAGAAGCGTAGTTACAGGGTTTTCATTGGTCAGTTTGAATGTGGCAGAGTTCAGGTCGGGACAAGGTCTCTAGGAGAATTCAGATATGGGCTGCCTTGGCTCTTATCTGGGGCAGACAGAGTGTCTTTCTCGGTAGTCACCATTTCTCAACACCCAGCCATATTCTCGGTATTCCCCCGTTCCTCCCCCAGCCCAGCCACAGGTGTCTCTATCTTGTTTTGGCAGCTTCTAAACTGCCCATTGTTCAAACCCTGAATATTTAGTACAAGCCTTGCAAAATGGCATTACCAGTGCTAAGTTGTTTAACAAGCTGGGCGGGGGTCTCTCAATATCAAAGGGAAAATCCACCAAAGGATATTGCAATTTTTAACATGGATTCCCCAAACATCCAAGTTTGTAAAAGAAATGAAACACTATTACAGGTTAAATTATATATTGACCCTCACATGCTGATCATGAGAGACTTCAGTAACCCACTGTGGCCAAAAGGCAAGTCATTCAGATGAAAACTAAACAAAGAAATACTGGAACTAACCAATACTATAAGCCAAGTGGACCTAACAGATATTACTGAATATTCATCCAAACACAAAAGAATATACCTTCTTCTCATCATCCTAAGGAACTTTCTACAAAATTGACCACACACTGGGACATAAGCAAGTCTCAACAGATACAAGAAAATTTAAATAACACTCTGCATCCTATCTGACCTCCATGGGTTAGAGCTAGACATTAACAACAGAAACTAAAGAAAGTCTACAAATTCATTGAAACTAAGCAATTCTCTATTGAATGAAAATTGGACCAAGACAGAAATTAAAGACTTTCTGAAATGAAATGAAAATTGATATATAACATACCTAATTCAATGGCATACAAAGAAGGAAGGCAACTTAATAGCACTAAGTACCTACATAAAAAAGGAAGCTCCCATACTAATAACTTAAAATAAACCTCAAAACTCTAGAACAAAAGAAAGAAATCATGCCCAGAGTCACATCAAGAAATCATCAAATTTATGGTCAAAATCAACAAAATAGAAAAAATGTTCAACATCCTTAGTAATCAGAGAAATGCATATCAAAACAACTCTGACATTCCATCTTACACCTGTAAGAATGGCCAAGATCAAAAACACTGATGAAAACTTATGCTGGAGAGGTTGTGGGGAAAGGGAAACACTTCTGCATTGCTGGTGGGAATGAAACCTGGTACAGACCCTTTGGATGGCAGTGTCTTAATTTCTAGGAAACAACCTTCCTCAAGACCCAGTAATATCACTTTTGGGTATATATCCAAAGGATGCTCAATTATGCCACAAGGACATATGTTCAACTATGTTCATAGCAGCATTGTTTGTCATAGCCAGAAACTGGAAACAACCTAAATGCCCCTCAACCAAAGACTGGATAAGGAAAATGTGGTACATTTACACAATGGAGTACTACACAGCAGAAAAAAAATGACATCTTGAAATTTGCAGACAATTGGATGAATTTAGAAAACATCATATTGAGTGAGGTAACTCAGACCCAGAAAGACAATTATCATATGTACTCACTCATAAATGGCTTTTAAACATAAAGCAAAGAAAACCAGCCTACAAATCACAACCCCAAAGAACTTAGACAACAATGAGGACACTAAGAGAGACTTACATAGATCTAATCTACATGGGAAGTAGAAAAAGAAAAGATATCCTGAGTAAATTGAGAGCATGGGGAACTTGGGGCAGGATTGAAGGTGGAAAGGGAGGTAAGGGAGGGAGCAGAGAAAAATGTAGAGCTCAGTAAAAATCAATAAAAAAGAAATAAACAAAAACATACAAAAATTAATGAAACAGAGTTTCTTCTTTTTCATTTATCAAAAATATTTTTTCTCTCATAATATAACCTGGTTACAGTTTCTCCCCTCCACTCTTACCAGTTGCTCCCCACCTCCCCTCCCATCCAGATCCACTACCTTTCTGTCTCTCATTAGAAAAGAACAGACTTCTAAGAGATAATAGTAAACCATGAAAACCTAACATATTGAATTCAATAAAACAAACAGAAGCAAACAAGCTCAAAAGAAGGCAGAAGAATCAAAGACCCACTCGTTTGCATACTTAAATTAAAAACAACCAGGAAGTTAACCTAAGTGATGGCTAGCATGAATGGCAGGAAAAAAAAATGATTTTTAATTGAAACTGTAAAGAAAGTATCAAAACGATCAGGAAACTTTACAACAGAAAGATTGACAGCTAAAATGAATTTTATATAAGACTGGTTTGTGACAGCTAATGTGAATTCTATATAAGACTATGGTTTGTGTATTACCCCCATTTTGACCATCAGACCCTGAAAGCTACAAGTCCCAATCTGCTCCCAAACACTCCTATTCCCTGCAACCTTAGTGGAACTCTGAAACACAGTTGGTTACTACACAGAAAGGACCAGGAGGTGAGTGTCCAGCCATCTGGTGGGACACCCCACTCTCTAGACAAAACCCTGGGCCCTTCCTTCACTTCCCTCAGCTTCTATAGCCAGGCAGCAGGAGAGTTTCCTGCATGTAGGCTGTTCCAATACCCCCATGCCATCCATCAGACCTTGCAAGCTACAAATCCCACCTCCAAACTTGCCTATCCTCCTGCAACCTCAGTGGAACTCTGAGACAAAGCCCACTACTACACAGAGAGGACCAAAAGGTAAGTGACTAGCCACCTGGCAGGAGACCCCACTTTCTGCTACATACTGGGTCAAAACCCTGGGCCCCTCCTACACTCCCTTAGCTTCTATAGCAAGCCAGCTGGTGAATTTCCTGCAGGTAGGCTGCTCCAAACCCCCTGGGACACAGACAGTGACAGTACAGAGCAGATAGCAATTCCCAAGACACAGACAGCCACTGCAAAGACTGGACAAAGATATGAAAACACTGCCAGCATCAACTGAAGGAAGAGATGGATAAGCACCAATGCAAGAATTCATCCAACAACTTAAAAAGCAACATGATAACACCAGAACCCAGTGGTCATACAATAGGAAGACTTGATCATCCTAAGCCAGAAGAAGCAGAAGAAAATTATTTTAAACATGAATTTATGAATGGAAACCTTTAGAGAGGAAATGAAAAACTCCCTTAAAGAAATGGAGAAAAAGACAAACAAAATATTGGAATAAATTAATAAATTTCTCAATGAAATCTAATAAAACCAAGGGGAAAAAACACATCCAAATAGGTGAAGCAAACAGTTCAAGGTTTGAAGTCTGAAATAGAGGCAATAAAGAAAACACAAACCAAGAGAAGTCTGGATATTGAAAATCTAGATAAATAAGTGGGAACTATAGATAGAGGTAAGCATAACCCACAGAATACAAAAGACAAAAGAGAGAATCTCAGGGGTTGAAGATACTGTAGAAGAAATAGATTCATTGGTCAAAGAAAACATTAAATCCAACAAATTCTTAACATAAAGCATCCAGGAAATCTGGGACACCATGAAAAGACCAAACCTAAGAATAATAGGGATACTAGGGATACAAGAGTAGAAGAACTCTAGCTCAAAAGCACAGAAAATATATTTAACAAAATCATAGAAGACTATAGTTTGAAGAGGAAAGGGATGCAGGGAGAAATGAGTGCACAGATGTTTATGATCTTAAATATCTAATTTGTGTTATTAAACAGAATGTGTACCTTCAAATAAAAAATAAAAGCAAACAGGCAATACAAAAGTGTTGTGCAACATCAAAGAATTAGTTAGAAAAGACAAAAAGATCCACTTTCTCTTTTTCTGTTCTGTGAATTTGATTTTCACTCCATCAGCCTGAGGTGCCCTCTGTATGCAAGGAGAACAGCATTTCTCAAAGAAATGCAAGGAGTAATAATGTATTCATATTTTATTTCTAGAAGGCTGACTTTCTTGGCAAGATTGCCAAGATTGAAGGTCAGTCTCTTTCCCTTATTATCCTGAGGCTCCTCATGTTGTTTAGCACAGGAAAGTGCATTGCTCAAGTGCTGAGCTGCAGTTTAGATAGATCCTTAAAAGGATTGCCAACTCGTCCACCTAGAACCTAGAATACACAAACAGATGCTTCATGGAGAAAGGGGAACTGCACAAAGGAATCAAAGGCATAAGTATGTCCCTGCTCACATCACAAAGCTTGTAACCAGCCCAGTCCAGTGAGTGCCCCAGACCCCAGCCTGCACAACCCCTGACACACCCGGGCCGTGTCTGCATACCCAAGCTCTGGGGAGTTGCCTAGGAGGGGAGAGAGGGAGAAACTGGGAGTAGAAACCATAATCGACATACAACATGTGAGGGAGTGGAAGCTATTTTCAATAAATGGTGCAAAAAAGACATTGCTTTCATGGAAAAGATTATAGAATAATGGATAAAAAATTAAAATCAAAATCTTAAAGCAAAAATCAAAACTCTGACCTATGCTTCTTGAACTGCCTGTTGTTCTGTAAGACATGTTGATGCTTAATATTTATACTTTGTACTATAACATTTTCTAATATTTTGACAACTACATATTATTCCATCTGTAGCCCTATAGATCATTTCTTATGCCAACTTGTATAGTTTAACTGATTAAAAAATTATATAATAATAATAATAATAATAATAAACCTTAACACACTGGGCATGATGATTCATGCCTGTAATCACAGCAGTTATCTGAGGTAGAAAAAAGTACGCAATTCAAATCTATCATGAGTTACATAACAAGATGTTATCTTTAAAACCAAAGAAGCACACAAAACCAGAGACTTTTATGGTCATCGCACAATGTAATGTAAAATTGTGTAAACACACCACACATGCCCAGCAATGGAAGTATAAAGAATGAACAAAATGTGAATAGTAGATCTGAAATAATTTACTAGTTCTAATTATACAGTTCTTCAGTTACAAGACTTTTTCCTTAGTCTTCTTCTAACTCATTTATACCAACATGTGTATTTATATGCATGTATATTTACATATAAAGAACTTTGATTTCTTATAGAGTTCTTTAAAAATGCATTTCCTCTATTACTAATATTCTATGTCCTACAGGTTACAATAAAACAGAATAATATATACACATTTTCAATAATTATAGTCACGCTTTTGTACAGTGGAAACCTTGGTTTTTTGAGAACTTAATACAACAGGGTCCAAAACATAGGTGTTGAATTCTGCTGCATGTCATTTGCATTGCTACCACCTGCAGCCTTGTAAGTGCTATTGCTTTCTAGTAAGTAAATATTTTTCAATTATCCAATTAGCCCATACTAGATCTTAATTCTGTCACTATTTTTAAGGGAGGTGAGCAGTTCAGGTTTGGTGCCTGGACATGCTACTAGACACAAACGTTCATCTTTGACTCTTTCTTGGGGAAACACTTAGACATCTTCCATTTCACTGTCTTCCCATGTTGCCATGTTCTCATTCTATCTTTGGCAGCTCTAGAAGCACACATATAGCTGGTTGATACAGAGCAATGGAATGTCAATTTGAAACACCTCAAAAAAGGATTCTCAAATGCAATTCACTTCCCTTGAAATAGGGATTATTGGTTCTAAAATGCAATTTAATTATGCACTTAGATGAAATGTCATCGTCCTGGTACACTTGACATTTTAATACATATTCTATTCCTGTCCCCAGTATCAATGACAAATGACAGAATGAAGACCTTGTTAAAAATTACACCATCTAAGAAATTTCATATAATTATGGGCAATTAGAATTTGTAAAACATTTAAATGAATTTAGCTTTTCTTTTTAAACTCAGCAAGTTCATCCAGTTCTTGCTTAAGAAAGCTTAACTGGATGAATATTCAATCTTCCAGCCAGGAGGAGTGACATAGGCAGTAAGACACTGGATGGTCATGGCACCCCTGACCTGCCTCTGAACCTGGATGGTCCCTTTAATATGTGTTGGAAATAAATATATCCAGACCTTTCTAGATACTAGAGTATCTACATACAGTTACTGTCCTGAAGAATTTACAGTCTACTTTAAGAAACAGTAAAAACACTTATAACATAATAAACGCTAATTCATAAGATCCATCTTAATTACCAGAGATACAGTGCTACAGAACGTAGAAAGGGGAAATAAACAGCGGAAATCTGTGCACTTTCAGAGCATCCAGACTGTCCTGAAGTTAACTACAGTCCGATTTCCTTGGAAGTGCTGCCAGCACGCAAAGCTCTCCTGTGGTAGACTTCCACATAACTAACATGTCGCCATCTGGTTTTCCATTTCTGGTTTATTTCATTAACCTCAATTCTTCTACACTGTTCTGAATTCTCAAACATTCTGGAGTTATTTTTGAAACCTTGGCACAGAAGTCATTCAGTGCTTCCCAGCCACAGTCGTGCAAGAAGGCTAGACTGGAGACACACATGAAGCTGACTCACATCCCCCTGTACCATTGTCTTTAAGGCCACACTTGGCTGACAGAGCTGCCTGTCAGCAGCGCTCTCTCCACACCAGACAGGTCAAGCTTCTTCACATCACTCTTCAGGGGAACTTTCTCAGGGACACTACAGATCACTCATCAAGAGAGAAGCCTTATGTATCTTTTATGGCCACTGCACCATCACAGACATACCCATTAGCAAGTGCAGTGGTGCTGTCTGGGTTTCACCCCAAATTAGGTCTACTCTCACATTGTTCAACACCAATTCCTTCAGCTATGAAACTGAACAGAAGTCCTACCTTAAGGGATGTTATGAAAATGAAACAACATAAATTCTGTCCCTAGGTTCTATAGCAAATGTTTAATACTTCACTAGTCAAGCCATTTTTTATTTTCTGGTTTTTATTCTTTGGCCATCTGGGTCTCACTGCCTCAGGAGGAAAAGGACTACCTGCCTAGACCAGCATATGCCTGCTAATAAGTAGGAACTATTTGCCAGCAAGTGATATACCTTTCATATGCAAGTCCAACAGTGCGGAGGCTATACCAACAACCCTCCCTAGTGACTTCTCAGATTCTGGAGATTTTAATTATTGAAATGCTTTCTGTTGAAAATAGATTATTTTCTCATACACTGTATCATGGTTATAGTTTTCCCTCTCCATGCTCCTCCCTGTCCCACCCCACCTCACCTGCCCTCTGGATCCACTTCCTTTATGTCTCTCATTAGAAAAGGTTTCTAAGAGATTGCAACTAAACAGGTACAAGAGGAGAAAATAAAATATAATACAATAAAATAAAAACTTTCATATCAATGTTGGACACAGCAAAACAACAGGAGGAAAAGAGTCCCAAGAGCAAGCAATAGAAGCAGAGACCCACTCCTTCTCATAGTTAGGAGTTCCATTTAAAAAAAAACTAAGCTAATATCTATAATATATGCACACAGGACCTGGTATAGATCCATGTCTGCCCTATGCTTGTTGTGTCAGTCTCTGTGAGCTCATATGTGACTTGCTTAACTGATGCAGAGGGTCTTGTTTTCCTACAGTCCTCCATCCACTATGACTCTTAAAAATCTTGCCACCTCTTCTTTCATGGGATTCCCTGAGCTCTAAGGGGAGGGATATTATGGAGACCTCCCATTTAGACTCTCTTTCTACATAATGTCTGTTCTCTGCATCTGTACCCATCTGCTGCTGGAGGAAACCTCTTTGATGATTATTGATTAAGGCACTGATCTATGAATATAGCAGAATATCATTAGAAACTTCTTAGACCAATCATGTGTAGCACAAATTCTAATATGTCTTTATAATATGAGTCTGGCATCAGATATTGTGGAAAATGCTGAAAGAACAGAGAGACAAGGAGGCTAACCACAGCCACCTTACCTATTCCACAGCCCAGTTGAAAAGGGTCTGAGTTCCTGTTTCCTCCTGCCTTATTATTACTTCCTCTCTCTGCCCTATCATATCACTTCTTGTCTGTCTATACAGACCTCAAGACCTCTATGGCTAGAGAGTGGCTAGCTCCACACTCTGATCTTCAGGCAAACTTTGTTTGTACAAACAAGATATTACCATAGTCATGTGTGTTTGGTTTTATTCTCAGTCTCTGGTGTAGAGAGAGCCCGCCCTTTGGGGGCGGGATGGTCTCGGGCAAATGTTTATAAATTGGGGTGCACAGACGCTGGTAACCCCTTCCTGTTTCCTGTTTCTGGGCATCACGGGAACTTCGGTTGCGTGAGTGTGCTATTTATATTAAATTAGTATCATCTTATACCAATTGGCCTGTATTAATTCGATCCGCCTTCATTTGGCGCCCAACATGGGGCAGATTTTCCCTGCGCCCGCACCAGGACCCGGGCAGTGTCCTCAGCCGGACTCCCACGGGTCACAGGTCAAAGGGCTTTCAGCCACCACCCTGCACTGGGAAACCCGAGCTAGTCAGCCTTTGTGAGCGAGATTGGTCGCCGGAGGGAAGTGTTCCGCACCCACCGACTCTGTTCGACCCTCCCTGAGCGTTCTCCCTGGCCCAGCACGCTCCAGCGTCCGGCACCACACAGCTCATTAGCCGCCAATGCTGGTCAAACCCGCACCCTCCCCCGAGCGTGCGGCCGCTAGTGCTCCAGGGCTCACATTGCGCTTGCCTGCGCGGACCACCTCAGCGGCAGACTTGGTCTGATTCAAGGTAACCTCATAAATCCTCAGCCAGAACGATAAATTTCGGTTTTGAGTTGTTTTAGACCGGACCTCCACGTGGACTCAAATGGACTCTTCCACCACCTCTGGCAGAAACCAGTCATTACAGGTAATTTTTTTTTCCATATTAAAAAAAAAAGAGATGTCTGAGAATATTACCCTAGAGATTTTTAACGGTCTTTTTGAATGTGCCATGTGGGAGATCTTACAAGAGGTGTCTAGCACCCCACATCTATGCATTCTTCTGGGATTAGTAGTTTTCCTTGGCACTAAATGGTTTGACAGCAAGGATATGATAGAGTCTTTAAGGGACGAATCCAGGATTCTTAAGGCAGAAGCTGCACGTCTGAAAACTATTGAGGACGAATCTAGGATTCTTAAGGCAGAGGTGGA
>NC_022031.1:2381549-2387360 GCF_000317375.1 Microtus ochrogaster | reverse complement strand
TCTCATTTGTTAAGTAACATTTATTCCCTTCTCAGATCTTTGACGGAGTTGAAGATTATATAGTTGTAATTATTCTCTACATTATTTAGACTCCTTGAGATAGAATGTCTGGTAAAACTTTTGTTCTCAATATTGTTTGTTACATTTATTATTTGTTATTATTGTTTATAGTTGTAGTTAGTTTAGTTCTGTCTTATTTAGACAAAAAAGGGGAGATGTAGAGAGAGCCCGCCCTTTGGGGGCGGGACGGTCTCGGGCAAATGTTTATAAATTGGGGTGCACAGACGCTGGTAACCCCTTCCTGTTTCCTGTTTCTGGGCATCGCGGGAACTTCTGTTGCGTGAGTGTGCTATTTATATTAAATTTGTATCATCTTATACCAATTGGCCTGTATTAATTTGATCTGCCTTCACTCTGTGCTATCTAGTCTCTGGTTCTTGTGTTACCTAAGCAGTGTTATATATTGTCTCCTTGTAGAGTAGGTTTAAATCAAATTAGACATTGGTTGGCTACTCCCAAATATTCTGTGCCAATATTGACCTAGAACATTTTGCAGGCAGAATATAGGGTAGATTGTAGGTCAAAGGTTTTGTGGATTGGTTGTTCTTCATGTTTCTCTTTTGATAACTTTCAGAGAACTTTCCTGGACCAGAGAGAGTAGAATGTAGGGATGAAGGCTCCATGTGGTCACCAGCTCTACTTCTCCATGTTTAATGAATGAGTTGTGTGGATGTTGTCCTAGGCTATAGGAACCTGTTGTAAATTTTCAGAGAGAAACCCTTTGTATTTGCATCAGCCTGGGTTGTTTAGGGATTTCCATGGGATCTCCCCTTAGTCAACAACTAAACTGAATTCAACCCAGTCCCTCCAGTGGAAGCCTTGCCTAGTTAAAAGAGGTGGTCAGTTGAGACTCCATATCCCCTAAAGCTAGAAGTCATCATCAGATCACTGTCATAGAGTCCAGTAAATTTCCACTTCACTATGTCCACACCACCCCCCCAGATATCCCTAACTCCAGCCATCTCTCATGACATCTATCCCATCCCCTCATCTGATCCATCACTCTCTCCTAGTCCACTTGTAAAATCTATTCTGTTTCCCCTTCCCAGGGAGATCCATTTGTCCTCTCTAGATACCTCCTCTTTATCTAACCTTTCTGCATCTTCAGATTGTATATTAGTTGTTGAAGGAGCTGTGGGCCTCTTCTCACAGCCGGGATCCTGGCCACGTGGTTAGCTTATGCCCCGAAATAACAACACACAAATTGTATTCTTTTAAACACTGCTTTGCCCATTATATCAAGCCTCTTCTCGGCTAACTCTCGCACCTGGACTAGCCCATTTCTAATAATGTGTGCAGCACCCCAAGGTGTGCTTACCGGGAAAGATTCAGCATGTCTGACCTGGTGACTTGCTTCATTGCGTCTGCCCGGGAGAGGGGAGCATGGCCTCTGAGCTAACTTCCTCTTCCTCCCAGCATTCTGTTCTGTTTACTCCTCCCACCTATGTTTTAACCTATCAGGGCCAAGCAGTTTCTTTATTACTTAACCAATGAAATCAACAGATTGATATATGACACTCCCACATCAATTAGTTATCAACTACTTATTAACTAATATCAACCTCTCAATGAATACATAACATGCTTATTTATCTGGGTCTAAGATGATTATTTTTCTAGTTCCATCCATTTGCCTTCATATCTCGTGATTACATTTTTTAGCACCTGAGTAAGACTCCATTGTGTAAATGAACCACATTTTGTTTACTCATTCTGTTGAATGACATCTATTTTGTTTCCAGTTGCTGGCAATTATAAATAAACCCACAATGAATATTTTTTAGAAAGTGACCTTGTAGTAGGATGAAGGATTCATTGTGTAAATGCCCAAGAGAAGTATAGCTGGGTCTTGAGGTGGATCATTCTCAACTTTCTGAAGATCTGCCATGCTGATTTCCATAGTCGATCTACAAGTTTGCACTTTCACAAGCAATGGAGGGTTGTTCTCCTTGCTCCATATCCTCACCAGCATAAGCTGTCACTTGTGTCAGCTGTCATCTTGGCCTTTCCGACATGTATAAGATGGATCAACTGCTGTATTTGCAGGGCATGTCTGCTGGTATTTGGGTCTGGGGTACAGTACCAAATGAATTGAGGGAGGTGAGGACAGAGTAATCTTTGGGATCTACAGGAGATGTGGATCAAGGTCAGAAGGGGGGCCGCAGATGGTAATCATTTCAAGCACTAGAGAGGAGACTAATGGATTGGGCCTTTGAAAGCAGAGAAAGAGGAAAGGTCTGCAGGCAGCTTACCTGGTGTAAGGCAGGCAAGGCTTGTGGTTGTACAGGGATAGTATGATGAGTTGCGAGAGAGAAGTGAGAAGGAAATGGTGTGTGGGATCCATAGGACAAGTGGGCTGGGGAGAAGAGAGGTTGCAGTTGGTGGTCTGCTGTAGCAGTATGGGTGAGATTGGGGGGTTGGTTTTAGGAGAATAGAGAGCAGACTTCTCAGATTCTACCCCAATGGTTTTAATTAACCCAGGAGCATGTACTTGGAAAGCCCTCCCCTCTAAAGTCCACTGAAGTCATTCCAACTCTAAGCCTGTATGCCCTAACTTGTTCATTCCTTCCTATGGAAACCACAGTAAAGGTTTCTCCCCATGTTCTTCCCTTTTTCTTTCCTTCCTTTCTGATGAACTCACAACTAATATTTATTTTTATCAACTGGCCTGGCTTTCTGTCCTACCCCTTCTTCAAGATATACATTAAATCTGACATAGAGTCCCACATTTGAAAATAGCTTGTTATGTCTGGAGTTCTATTGCCTATCTATCTCTTTCTTTCTGTTTCTCTGTCTCTCTGTCTCTCTCTGTCTCTGTCTGTGTGTGTTTGTGTTTCTGAATGAAATAAAACTATTTCTCCATTCTAGAATCTTGATTACAGATTCTGCCAACATTTCATCTTCATAAGTCTTTCAACACAAACTAACATGCAAAGGCACAGTTGTATTAAGAGTGAAAATAATAGATTGAGATTTTATTTTTAAAGTGAGATTTTATTTTTATATTTACTTACAGTTCTTGAATCAACTAGTTAACCACTCTAGGCCTTAGTTTTTATCAGTAAAGTAGAAGTAATTCTCATATCAACATTATAGAGGAGTCATAAGGGTTAAAGGAGATAATATAGGTGTAATATATGTGTGAATGAACTGTCACATCCTCAAGTAGCCTTCCCTCGGCACCAGAAACATTCTCATCACTATCCATATCAGCTGTTCCCCATCAGGACTGTTCCCCATTTTCTCACATATAACAATGACAACTCCTGAGAGAGGGGCTGTGAGAGGTTACTAGATTGGCCTAGCGGAAAGCAAGACCTTAGTAAAGGACACTGGGTTCATTCAAAGAGCAGATGAGCCAGTGACTTAATCCATTTCACAAATGAGGAGAACAAAGGCCCTAAGAAGTTTAGTGAATTTCCCTGCACAGATAACATGGAGTAGTAACAGAGCAATTACAAGATGAGTTTGATTGGCCCTGAATTTCATTTTGTTTTGCACGTGCTTTAGCCTAAAGCAACTTGAGATGTAAGCAAAAGAGCCCTGTTGCGGGAGGTCCTCCCGCTCCTCCAGCCTATAGCTGCTGAGATACCAGCCCATTGGGGCATGGTCTCTCTCTCCCTTTAAAAAAGCAGCGACTTCCCTCTCCCCGCTCTCTCTCCCTGCTCCGCCGGCGACTAGACTTGTTTCCTGGTTGTGCAGAGGGCTGTGATCTGTAAGTTTCCCCCTTTAAATAAATACCATCTTATTAATCATAATTCCCAACTGGTGTGGCATTGCTTGTGACTTACGACTCCAGAGCCCGAAGCCCCTCCCTTTAAGGATAGATTTAAACTCTAGAAATAAGACTAGAGTAGTCAAAGTGAAAATTAAAATAGGTTGAGAACCCAAGACAAGAAAAATGCACAATAGATGTTTTACATGCCTTCCCTTCATTACAGACAGCACAAGGAAAACTCTGTTAATAAAACTCAATGAAGTACCAGGGCAAATGCTCAGCCAAAGCAGAGCAACTTCTTACTAAGTAAATATTTAGAAGGATACACAGCCCCTTACCAAAATAGATGAAATGTCCAAAGTGCAGTAAAAGTTATACATCATGCCCCACGTCACAAAGTTAAAAACTAAATGAGAAGTATTAACATTTGCTGGTGAATTACAAATTGTAATCATCTAGAATGGATTTTAAAGTATACACTATAAGTTTTAACAACCATTTACAAATTTTCTTTCTTTAAATAAACAGAAAATATAGCTGAGGCAGGTGGATCTCTGTGAGTTCGAGGCCAACCTAGTCTATAGAGTGAACTCCAGGATAGGCTCCAAAGAAACCATGTCTCAAAAATAAAAAACAGCAAAAAGGAAAACCAAAGAAATACAATTAGCAAAAATAAACTAAATGTGAATTGTAGAGCTAAAGCTCACAAAAACAGAAATCATAACCTTCCTAGGTGCTCTTAGCAACAGAGGAACAAAACTGGGCAAGTGAAGAAAAGATAATATACTAAGTCAAAAATGTAAATAGATGAGGGGCAATTGACAGACCTACATGATAATGGCAAACAAGTGCATAATGAGTCTATCAATCGAGTCTCAGAAGTTGAGGAAAAACTTTCTCTTAAAGTTTAAAGACATGTTAAGTTTGTAAGAGTCAAGAAAGTAAATGCACCTTAAACAAGATCAACCCACTTAAATCCTTGTCAATACTCCCCAAAATTAAAATTCTCAGAACTAAAATGGAGAAAGTATCTTGATATTTTATATCTAACAGAGACTTGTATGTATAACAGAGAAATAGAATTCTAGGACAGCATTGCTCTTCTACCAAACACAGAAACAGGAGGAGAGGGTTAGTATCAGCATTGTGCTTTTTCTATTAAGCAAGCTCTTAAAGAAACAAATAAGGGCTGGGTGGTGCTTGGGGAGAAGCAAATGGCTGCTCTAAATTTACTCTGTGTGGATGCATAGCTTCATTCCACTAGTGGCAGAAACCTTGCTCATTCTCTAAGAATCTTACTGGATACACAGCCTATATCTTTTGTTCAATTGTCTTAAGCAGGTTATCTAAAATTAGGAATATCTAATAAGCCATTTTCATGAGATTCAGTAGCCATCAGAAAGAAACTTAATTTATTCATAATGATTAGTTAGAGGAGTGCTGTGGGACAATGATCTTGTACCTGTACCGTGTAAAGATTTGTCAGCTGTATTACTTTAATAAAATGCTGATTGGCCAGTACCCAGGCAGGAAGTATAGGCAGGGTGACCAGGCAGGAGGTATAGGCAGAGCAACAAGAACAGGAGAATTCTTGGAAAAGGAAAGGTTCATTCTGCAGTCGACACTCAGACACAGAGAGAGCAAGATGAGAATGCCTCACTGATAAAAGATATCATGCCACATGGCTAACACAGACAAGAATTATGGGTTAAGATATAAGATATAAAAGTTAATAATAACCCTGAGCTAATAGGCCAATAAATTTATAATTAATGTAGACCACTGTGTATTTCTTTGGAACTGAACAACTGCGGGACCAGGAGGGATGGAAACCTCTGTCAACAAAGTAGCAAATGTTACCGTTTGTATTAGTGCATCTTATAGACACATCTTTAGTTTTCCTGAGAATGCTCAAATCTTAAGCCTAGGCTTGCCACACATAGTTCTAAAAGGTGAAAGTCACATTAAAGTGTTGAATTAGGAGCGGCGGAGCTGCGTCCCCAGCACCCGGCCGCCTGCATGGCTAGCTTTAT
>NC_022031.1:2379120-2381034 GCF_000317375.1 Microtus ochrogaster | reverse complement strand
TATATAAATTAGTATCAGGAAGCTGATAAGTCTTTTGAGGACCAAAGGCCATCTTTAAACTAGTAAGGTATTTCCACTTTACCTTTATAGTATATCTCTCATGCACTGTAACTCAAAAATGGATTTTCTTATCATCCATGAAAAAGTTTAAACTTAATCTAGTTTCTATTTCTTTATCTCAGTACCCTTTTAATTGACACATTGCCTCATCTAATGAAAAACCACCCTTTACAATCTCAACTATTAGAATCTTATTTTGGCCTTAACAAAACTGTCAGTAAGTTGAAGCTTAGACACTGATAGTTGAAAATCTTCTAATCCAAAAGCCAGCAAAAAAATCTTCAGTATCCTGACTGCATACATATCTATTATTCTTTATACCTAACTTCAAGAGGATTTAGGATGACAGATAGCAAGTTTCAAGAAAGCTTTAATGCACTTTAATTCCAGCTTCAAAGGTATTAGGCTCTATGCTTTCCCCTCAAAGAAGTGTTTAAATATAGAAAGAAGCTAAAGGAAATTATACAGGCTTCTTTAAACATAAAATCCACTCCACTTTTAAAAATAATTCAATTTGTCCAGTATCCATGAAAGAAATATGAGCCTAAATCTATGAATTAATTTATCAAAATCCCAAATCATAAGTTTGTACTCAAAATATAGAATAGCTCTATTTGTGTGCATGACTCTACAGTAGCAGCCAAAAGTAAAGTTTTAAAAGCCACAAATGAATGATTCAGCAGCCCTAGTGACTAAATGTTCAGCCCCATTTGAAGGATAGAAAACCATAATGATGCACTCACAGTGTGCTAGGGAATCACTAAGATCCTTTCCTGGCATAGTTAAACAATTGACTGTCTGAGAATGACAGAAGTCAAGCCACTGAGAAAGGGAGAGTAACAACTTATCCATTTAGGGTGGGAAGCATCCTGGAGCAAAGAATCCACTAAACAGATGCTAGAATCTCATAGAGTCACTGGGTTCTCCCCTTTGCCCTGCTGGTCACGTTTTGAAACCTCCTCTGCACTTTCCCACCATTTCTCCTTATAATGTCTTCCAGGAAGGAGAAACAACCATCTCAGGGAAACTTCTTTCACTTTCTTTATCTACTTATGTCCCCTCTAACTCTTTCAGTTTTGCCAATGATGAGAGGCCTTCTAAAGCAGGGTATGGCTCATCCAAGGAGAATATATGAAGAATCATGGGTCAGGGTCTCATAGTATACACAATGATAAGGGAGAGCTTACCTATCACTAGAGGGGAAAGCATATCATCAAAGTGTAAATCTGAGTAATGCACCCTGCTAATTTTAGTCCCATAGAACCAAGACATGAAGGCAAAAGGACTGATCTCTTCAATAAATGGTGCTGAGAAGCTGGACTGACTTCCATATTCACAGATATGAAACTGGACCCTTATCATATACCCACATTATATAGAGATTGGTGCCAAAGGATACAAGCCTTAAATGCAACCTGAAACCACAAAATTCCTAGAAGAATTTATTGAGCAAATATTCAAAGCTCATGAAAACTTCATACACCTTAATACTTGAAAAACAAATGAGTCAACTAAAAACTGTGGAACTGGGTAAACATCCAGATATGGGTCTATAGAGAGATACTCCACATTTGTTAGCTAACAAGAAGATGCAAATCAGTCACATGATGAGACAGTACCTTGTCCCTGGTCAAAAGCACTACCAGAAGGATAAAGTCAGGAGCTGCTGGCGCACGCCTTTAATTCCAGCACTGGGGAGGCAGAGGCAGGAGGATCTGAGTTCAAGGCCAGCCTGGTCTACAGAACAAGTTACAGGACAGCCAAGAACAATTAAGGTTACCCAACGAAATCCTGTCTTGGGGCAGAGTATGGTGGAGGGCAGACAACAAATGTCAGTGAGGGTGTGAGACGTAG
>NC_022031.1:2374293-2378847 GCF_000317375.1 Microtus ochrogaster | reverse complement strand
TTTCCTTAGGGTAGAATGTTTGTTAGAGCATTAGGGTATTTTCCTTAGGGTAGAATGTTTGTTAGAGCATTAGGGTATTTTCCTTAGTATTGTTTATGCTGGTTATAATTCTAATGTTATATTTGATATCTGTTCCTAGTGTACATAGTTTTATATTGGGTTTGAAACTCTCTTATTTAAACGAAAGAGGGAGGTGCTGTGGGTGCTCCTTTGGCCAATAGCTTTTAAGATACCAGCACACTTGGGCATGGTCTCTTATCCTATAAATGCAACTATAAGGCATGCACTCACAGTCTTGCTTCCTGTTTTCAGTTCCAGCTGCTAGATTCGGTTCCTGTTCCCCCATCATGCAGAGGACTGTGATCTAAGATAGTGCTCTGTGAATCTCTCTTAAATAAATAATCCTTTATTATACATAATTCTGAACTAGTGTAAGATTATTTTGTAACTTCCGTGATCAGGTGTGGAAACAGGAGAAGCTGCTGCCCAGAACAGAGATCAATGCAGTTGTGTAGAAAGCATCATGGAAAATGATGTGAAGACAGTTCTTTGTTGAGAACTTGAACTGCTGCTCTTGCAAAGGACCTGAGCTCAGTTTCCAGTACTTATGAGATAACTCCAGCTCCAGAGAAGTCAATGTCTCCTCTGGCCTTCCCAAACACCTGCACTCTTCTGTACGTGCCCACACAGAAATACATGAAAATAAAAAATAAAATGAACTTTAAAGAGGGTAAGTCAGGCACAATCCAGCAAGCCCACCACTGACAAAAGAAATAAAACCATTATCTTATAGACACACGTAAAAATATAAAATATCTTGTAGAGATACATGAAAATAAAAAAATAAAACAAACTTTAAAAGAGTGTTTAAATTAATTAATTTAATTAATCAGACATAATCCAGCAAACGCACCACTGCCAAAGGAAATGAAACCATTATCTTCTAGACACACCTGAACTCTATGGTCATTGCTGCATTGTTCAGGACAACCATGATGTGGTCACAACCAAAAGGTCCATTTGAAGACGAAGAGATAAGAAAATCCAGCATACCCCCAGAGTATCCATGGCAGGACATTAAGTGGTGTTGAAGAAGGGGACCTGCTATTTGTCACCACATGGGTGCATCTGGGGACATCAAGAAAACTGAAGCAAGCCAGACATGAAATAAAAGCACTGTATGACCTCAAGTATGTCCAACACGGAAACACAGCTCTCCAAAGAGAATGAAAGAGAGCTGACTTTTCGACCCAAATATGAGCAACCATGGTCTAGAAACACAGACTCTGCCACCCCCCTAAAAAAACATATTCAAGCTTGAAAACAGTTTTATGAAGTTCTTATAGTTACAAAACATAAAAGAAATTTATAGATCAAGACACTTCGAAAATATACTGATCGTAACAGAAGGTAGACTAGATAAAATAAGCCATGGAATTTTCTGTTATAAGCCTCCAATGTTATCTGATGACATTCTGAACTTTTGAGTCAGTGAAACTAATAGTCTTTTGCTACATTTCAAGAGAATTTTCCTACAAGTCACAAGGATGGATGTTAGAACAAAGAAGTAGAAAATAGATAGCCTTTAGGAATGGATCTCTGAGTTCAATGCTGACCTAGTCTACAGCATGAGTTCCAGGACAACCAGGGCTACACAGAGAAAGCTGGTCTCAGAAACAAACAATCAAAGAGTTCCTAAATATGATAAACAAAGATCTGTAACCTTCCAATCCTCCAAAATCATGGTAGTTCTAATTAGTCGGTTGGCCTTAAGGAGTATTTAATATAAGGTTTTTGCTTAGAACTTCAGTTCACAGGTATATGTAAGATTTTTAAAAAGCAAAAAGGCTGAGGAGATGGCGCAGTCATTAAAGTATTTGTCATACAAGCAGTAAGACCTGTGTTCAATTCCCAGAGCCTACAAAAAATGCTGAATATAAATCTCTAATCCGAGCACTTAGGGAGCCAGAGACATAAAGATCCCAGGAGCTTGCTGGCCTGTCAGTCCAGCCAAATTGATGATAAGACACCTTGTCTCAAAGTATAACATGTAGAGGGATTAAGATAATCATCACTGACCTCTAGTTTCCACATACAAGAATACTCATATGCACATATATACATAGAGATATGTGCTTATACACACATACACAGGCACACAAACACACACGTGAGCATACCTACACATATACACACGTACACATGTGCATGTTCACACATAAAGCAAACAAAATGTTGAATACACACAGAGAATCAAACATTGAGGTTAGTAGGAGTTAAGAGTAAATGATAGGAGATACAAGGTCACAGATTGCAGGGATGAGCAAATCTGGAAGCCTCGTGCTGCAAGGGGGCCCCACTTCATCATGTATTCTATACAATATTTTGCCAAAGCAGTACTTTCTGGTATACTCACCACAAAAATTATTGTTCTTTTGTGAGCTAATGGTCACTAATTCATCTGATAAAAAACTATTTCACTGCTCATAAATATATTTAAATATGTTTTAAAAATTAAATAAATATAATAATTATTTTTAAATGAATTATGGAGATGGATGGTGCTAATGGCTATATGATGTGATGAATATATTCAATATCACTAAATCCCATGCCTATAAGTGGTTATAATGTTAAGTTTTAAAGTATAAATATCTTAACAAGGTAAATAAATTGAATTTCTCAGCAATATGAGAATGTACTGTTTAGCAGTAATATATGATTAATATATTTATGTATATAAGCATGTATGCTCTAAGATGCATGCATCACAACTGGGGTTCCATCAATTTATCTAAGTAACCAGATGTCTCATTTTTTTACCGAGCTTGTTCAATAGACTCCTCTAGGTGTAATGAATAATAGCCTTCAGTCAATTAAGAAAACCCATATTCCTGTGTCGACAGAATAATAGGGTCAAGTGAATGCATAAAGATAACTAGAGAATTGCTTAGTATTCAGCTGGTAATTAAGGTTCAAGATCTTCAAAGAAACATCAAAACATTCCAGATCCTTCATCATTTCAGATTGCATGAGCTAAAATGACCTGAAGCAATAAGTAAACAGTAAAAGCCATGCTCTTGTTGAAAGGATAGAACGTGGACTCTATACTTCAAATTGAATTTAGCACTTCACTTGGATGAGGCAAGTACTCTACCACTGAGCTACATTCCCAGCTGTAAGTTTGGATTCTTATGGAAAGATTGACACTGCTAATGGTATCCATAACTTGGCCATGCACATTAAAGATCTCATCAAATGCCAAGATTACACATTAGAAGGTTAAGTTCAAAGATCTACACAAATAGTTCAATGCCCAGGCTGTTTGAAGATATAACATAGATGTTTCAGCAAATAGAAGTGAAGACGTGTGGTTAAAATAAATCCCACACTAGCTCAGAATTGAGTATCATAGAGGGTTATTTATTTAGGAGTAGACTCACGGATTCTAGTCCTCTGCTCAAACAGGGAACATCGACTGAAATCCCACAGCCAGAAGAGAGTTCAGATGAGTGTGCACTTTACATTGGCATTTATAGCATAAGAGGTCACGCCCATGTGGGCGGGTAACTTAAAGGTTACTGGCGAGAGGAATTCCTACAGCATAGAAGTGCTTTCTATTTCAAATAACCTCAGTAATTTAAGAGTAGAGAAGCAAACACCTGCTTCTCAGTAACCAGTGCAATCATTTTCAAGATGCTCCAACTTGTATCTTGAATGTTCTCTGACTCCCAACTTTGCCTGTAGACCAATCAGCAAGTTTCACACACTGCTCTGCTACTTCATCTATGATACTATAACTCCATTCTTTTTTGCCTAACAAACTATTACTTTCTGAAACCTGTTAATGGCTTCTTCTAATATTTCTCTACACTCTGTTAAAAATATGTTAAATAAAGCAATGTCACTTTTTACCTACACAATGTTTTATTTAAGCTTAGTAAACACTCTTGCAAAGCCATGGGCCATTTAACTTATCCACTTTCCAACACTTTCCTACTGCTTACTATTCTCCAAGATGGTATTGTGCCTCATCAAATGTTTCAGGCTCACCTTTCAACACAGAGGGATGGTCTTAAATTTTGCATGGTTGTCTCTGGTCAAAGGACTCTAATAAGCTTTCTTGTTACTTATTCAGAGAAACTTTGCACAGTCCCCAATACAAGGAAACCACAAAGTAATTCTACTTTATCACTTCATTGACTTTGTAATATTTATCATCTGTCTTAATGTTAACATTTGTTTAATGAATTATTGATTGGTTATTGACTACCTGCACCTCCCACCAGTATGACTCTAATCCAGATAAGCAAAGACCTTCAATCTTTTATTTACACCTTATCTTTAGGAGAATCTGATAAAACATAAGTGGCCTGCAAATTATTGTTGTGGTAATCAGTGACCTCATTACCTTTTAACAACAATGTGTTCTTTTCTTTTCATCTACAATTCACTACTTCTACAAACATGCTGACATAAAAGGCAGCTCTTTCTCACTCGGTTTTTTTTTTAGATTAATTTTATTTATTTATTTATTTATTTATTTACTTATTA
>NC_022031.1:2361109-2373232 GCF_000317375.1 Microtus ochrogaster | reverse complement strand
CACTATTCTGAATGAGGTAAGCCAGACCCAAAAAAAGGAGCATGGGATGTACTCACTCATATTTGGTTTCTAGCCATAAACAAAGGACATTGAGCCTATAATTAGTGATCCTAGAGAAGCTAAATAAGAAGGAGAACCCAAAGAAAAACATATAGGCATCCTCCTGAATATTTTTTTGAATCTATCAAAAAATCTCTTATTCAAGTTAGCCAAACTATAATAGCTTTATTTCTTTTTAGCAGTTTAGTAATCTGTTCTATATTTGTTTAGGAAATCCTTTAATTTTTAATAAAGAAAGGCCATGTATCATCAATGAAAAACAATAAATTGATGATATATATATGTATATATACACACACAATAATGCAATTTCATAAGCTAATAAGTCATGGCTGAAAACAGTAATGAATCTGAGAGGAGAAAAAGTAAACATGGAAGCTGGCTTTTGGCACAACAAATATCAATATAGTAACATTTCATCAGAATCAAACAATTAACAAGCAACTGACTAGCAAGCCAAATGCAAAATAGTGAGATGCGAGGCAGAGATGTTGTTACACAACATGCAAACTTTCTGATATAAATGAAACTAAACCAAAAAAGCCACAGGGGACGGTTGGTGTATAAGGATGTATCCAGTGATTCAGATCTCAACTCTTTCTTAGTCAGAACTACCCTGGAAGCATTGTATAAATGCACACACTCAGTACTGAGTGCTTGAGATATCAAAAGGAGAACATAGACCTCAAATCTATGCTTCTAACAAGCACCCAGTGCTATTCTGACTTCAATTGCATTGGATGGAGACTATAATCACTGTTTCTATAAATGAGGGGAAAAAACCCATAATTTTAAAAACATATCAAATTCAATAACCATTGGAGTTAAGTCCCCATAGCTTTTTGTAGTTACTAAAATATCTCATTAGAAGAACTTTATGTAAGTCAGAAAATATGAGAAAAATGGGCTGGTTATAAAATAAGGCCTCAAAAATCAGACGGACCTGTTCCCACAAGAGTATTTGCACCATCTGTGGGCTTCCCATTTTAAGAAAGAACCGTTCTGATACTAAAATTGTTATTTTCTCCACACAAGTTTAAAGTGGAAAGGGAGGCAGAGGGAACTCACAAAAACTAGTTACTGAGCTTTAACAAAAGCATACAAGAATGATTCCTGAGGCGTGAGGCTGCTACAAGGGTCACAGCAAATGGATTCAACGTAGCTCCTTGAGCCTTCAGAAATTGCACTCGGTGTGACCCTGACAAGGTGCCGTGAGAAAATCCTGTCCACCAAGCTGGTGGGTAAAAAAGAAAAAAACAGTAAAAGTGGGGTAGAAAGAAGGGGAGCAAAATCAATGACCAAAGTTAAAATGCACACAGAGAATGTAAGTGCACATAATTTATATACACAGTGAGTGCTGGGGGGTTTTCTGTGATTTTTAGTTACATGGTTCCCACACCTACTTTTGTGTGTTTTCTAAGTACTATAACCTATGACTTTCAATTTAAATTTTCTCTTAACCTTAATACAAATCATATCTCATAACACGTAAGTCAGATAGTAGAATCAACGAAGGAATGACATCTTCTACTAATTAAAAGGAATCATGTTCTTTTTAAAATAAATGTTCTATAAATTTTCAAAATATTTCTGTAGAAATAAAGATGACAAATGAATCTGTATCTTACCTTCTCAAATTTCAAACAACTTTCAAAAGATTTAAAAATATAATCACTCTATCCATACCCAATGACTAAAGAATATAAATAATCAGAATATATTCCAGAAAAAAAATGAAACCTATTTAAATGAATTATTTACCACCTACTCTACGTGCGTAATTCCAAATCTCTGAGCATTGCTACTCAAAGGAATCTGACAAAGAAAAACAATGGTGTGGCAAACAGTCTCTCCTTCAAAGAGTACTGGAGGGGAAGCATCAGTATCCAGAAAGACAGAAAGCAGGGAATTAATGTCATTATCTGAAGCCATCTCCATTACTTCTTTTTTTAAAATATTTATTTATTTATTATGTATACAACATTCCTTCCATGCCTGCCTGCATGCCAGAGGAGGGTGCCAGATCTCAGTACAGATGGTTGTGAGCCACCATGTGGTTGCTGGGAATTGAACTCAGGACCTTTGGAAGAGCAATGGTCTTAACCTCTGAGCCATGTCTCCAGCCCCTTAATTTTTTTTTTAAATATTACTTCTTAAAGCAATGCCTCTGCTAATGTGTACCAGCTAAAGGAGAGGCCTCGAATTTAGCATACCAAAGCAGTCTGCAGACCCTAATTTAGCATCTCTAGGAAAAACACCAATAGGATTCGCATGCATTGATTTTTTTCCACTGGAATCCCGTGTAGTTTATTGTTCTTGACTTAATTATCCATAGTTCTATAACTTTAATAAAACCTAACTCAATTAGGGAAGTTTAAATTTATTCCAATTCAGCTTGCAACATTTACAACAAGGAGTTTAATAGCAAAACAACTACTAGGGCAAAAGTTATTCTGCAAGGAAGCCTGGCTGCCTGTTTAAAATTCCAAGGTAATTCAAAAGTCATTTGTAAAGTAAATGACCAAGTAAAATTTGATACCTATAAAAACATGTGAGTGTTCTTGCAGGCAAAGAAATTCTTATGAAAATTACTCTGAGAAGAATGGATTAAGTTCATATTTAATACTAACAACATGTTCAAAAGAGTTCCTCCTGGTTATAGTTTTGACTGTATTTATCATCCACCCAGTCAGCAGCCACAAATCAAAGTCAAGAACATGGATTCATGACAGGAGCTATGATGAGACTAGACCCATACAGAAAACTGCCCCTCCTGGCCTCAAGAAACTTCTAGAACATGGACTGACCTTCCCTGTCCCCAGATGCTGTCTGAACCAGATAATTAACAAAATTCCACACCCAAAGTATCTTGAAAATCAGAAATTGTTTTACTCACAGTGTTGAAGGCAATACATCCAAGGTCAGAATGTCTGTGGACCACCTTCCTTCTGTGAGCGCTTTTCCTGAGCCTGTAGATGATGGTCTTCTGGGGCCTGCACATGACCGCACTATATGTGTGAGTGTTGTTATCTCCTCTGCGTTTCCTTTCAGAAGCTGTGTGCAACAGGGTCAGGTCAGTAATAATACAGTGCATCTGTCACAATAGCTAAAAGACCATTTTGAATGTATCACCATAATAATAGAAGGATGAAGTGTTTGAAGTGATTATCACCCTGATTACACTGATTTGGCCATTATGCAAGGTAAACATTTATCCCAACATCACATTGTCCTCTACGACTTTGTACAATTACATTAGTCATAAAAATATGGATGAAAAATGGATGATTGTTGAGTGTTGAACCTTTTACACGACCATGTGTTTTATAGCATCAAAGACCCTTATTTGATGCCTTAACTCTTGCCTAAAACAGTGCCAAGAACCTAGACCCCTGCAGTTCTGTGTATTGAACAAATAAATGGAATACAGATGCATATCTCCCTGACTTCTTCCTGGAGAAATGAGCTGGCTTGACTGTTGCTGTGCCCGCTGCTGTTATTTTCTTCTTTCTCATCCTCACTGCAGAACAGTATGTTGAAGACACATTCCTGCAGACAAAGCTTGAGCCTCAGCATCAGGCAAGCAGAGAAGTGGGGTGAGCAGTCATTCAGAGTCACAGCTCTGTGGACACGCTGAGGGCAGGTAAGAATTTGATCACTGAACTGAAACTGGTGGGCAGAAGTAAAGGGAATTATATTTTTCTTTTGACTTGCTTTTGTAAAATGTGTCTAGAGATAAGATAAATCACTGTGTGTTCTGCAGTCCAGAAACAGTGACATTCACTGCGTGTACACACGTTAAAAGGTTCTAATAAAATCCATCACTTTGTTTACTACCCTAAAACATTTTTTAAAAATGAACAGTATCTAAAACAAATTTTAAACGTTTTACCACAAAAAAATGACAAATTTTTGAATATGCTAATTACCATAATTTGGTTACATACATGTCCCCTCCCCTACAAGGGATAGAAAACAAGAAAAATAGTGGTAAAGTCATGATAGGAGCTCATTTCTTGTTCTTGCATAAAAGTCTGGGCAGGTGGCTCTGTACCTGTCACATTTTCTGGCATCACTCGGGCTCAGCGTAGCCAGTTGCTAAAGTCTACATGATCTAAAGGACAGTATCTACACCCAGTTTACCAGGACACGACTCTATGCAGCCAGCATAGAATTGTTCCTATGGCTACAGAGGGTCTATGGAGACTGGAGACTTGAAGCTGTCTGTCATCAATATTATCAACAAGCACAGCATCAGTAACTCTTACTCTTGCATGATTGTCTCCTCAGAATGAAATCCTGAGAATAGAATCTCGAACTTCAGCTTTCTTATCAAAACATCTTCACCAATTAATGAGTTCTCAAAGAAGTTGTTCCTAAATTTGTTCCCAAACAATATGAAAACCAAAAAAAGAAAAAAGAAAGGAAGGAAGGAGGGAAGGAGGGAGGGAGGGAGGGAGGGAGGGAGGGAGGGAGGGAAGGAAACAGAAGAAGTCAGATTCAGCCCGAGGTCTTTCTGAAATTCACAGCACACCTCCCTGCACTACTAGATGTCCGTTTTCATCTTTCATCTTATTCAGGCACCAGTTGTATTGGATTGAACCTCTTAGATGACCTAGTGTAGTCATAATCATCTCTTTAAAGTCTTTTCTCCAACCAGGCATGGTAGCTGCATCCTTTAATCCCAGCATTTGGGAAATAGAGGTCCATGTATCTCTGTGAGTCTGAGGTCATCCTAGTCTACATAGTGAGTTCTGACTTCAGGCTATGTAGAAAGACCCTGTCTCAGAAAGTAGAAACCACAGCTCAAGTACCATGATTGGAGAGTGCAGCAAGGAAAAGACATAATTTAGGTCATATTACCACCTGGTTTCCTCCTCCACAATTCCACACCCACAGTCCTGTAGGAATCTGATTCCTCACAATTCCATGCCTCTCTGCTAAACCTTATATGCTGCCCTCATTCTTGCCTCATCTACCACTCTTTGAAAATAAGATAAAATACGAAGCCCTTAGAATATATTTCCCAAGGGTGAGTTCCTGCCTAGAAAATAAATAGCTTGATAAACTATGCTATGAAAGCTTTTAAGGTCCACCAGCCAAAACAAAACAAAACATTAGCACTAGCGATTCAGAAAAGCATGATAAATCCACTTTTATTAGCTGCTAGTTAAGTCACAAAAAAGATTTTGTATGTACCAAGACCATACCTTTCCTCCCAAAGGCTTGTGTTCTTAGTTCACAGTCAGGAAATATAGTGTTTCTTATCTACAGAACTTGTGAGAATTTAAACAAATTACTTTACTTGTTATAGCAAATGCAAGTTTTCTATTTTGTTATTATTCTATTTCAGGATGCAGAGTCTATGGAAACTTCCCTTGCACTCAGACTCTCCTGACAAGAGTACTGATGATAGAGCCCTTTCAAAACTAATGTCCTACCACAAAAATTCAAACTTTTACAACTATTGACTGCGACAATTAAGTCGAATGGGATTTTAGCCTAAGTGATGTGGAATGTCCTTCTGTATATGTGTAGCTTTTATTGGATAATGAATAAAGCTGTTTTGGCCAATGACTTAGCAGAAAAAAAAATCCAGTCAGGAAATCCAAACAGAGATATACAGAGAGAGTAGGCAGAGTTAGAGAGATGCCATGTAGCTGCCCAAAGAGGCAGATGCCATGTAGTTGTTTAAGAAGCAAAAGGTCACAAACCACAAGGCTCATGGTAAAATATAAAATAATAGAAATCGTTTAGTTTAAGATGTAAGAGCTAGCTAAAAATATGACTGAGACATTGGCCAAACAGTGTTGTAATAACACAGTTTCTGTGTGGTTATTAGGGACTGGGTTGCCGGGAGACAAATGAGCAACCTTCATTTACACCTGAGTACATTATTCTAAATATTAAAAGCTTTTTTTTTCAGAGATATTTATTGCTACAGAACAGAAGAACCCTAAAGAGAGAATTCATATGTATTAAAGCAGATGAGAGCATAGATAGAATAACAATAGATATAGTGAAACACAGTGGAGCTGCACCCCCTACCCCTACCCCCACTGGACGAGGCCATCACCATGTTGAAGCAGAGACATGCAGCAGTGATGACCCATGGGAGATCTTCAGGACGTTATAATACTCATCCATGATGGAGGGAGGAGGAGATTGATGAGGCTCAAAAGCCTTTCAAATGTCATCCTGCAGTCCTCTTCCTCCTGAGATGCAAGCCACTGCTTTATACAGATGAGATACCTGGCTCTGGAAGATTTTCCACGGTTCAGCTTCCGGAGTGCTGCCTGCCATCCTGTAAGTAAACTCACTGACTCACTAAATCAGACATGGACACAATCTTTTCTTTCGTGTGTTAGTGCCTTTTCTACTTGGGGTGAGTAAATATTGCTCTATATCTTCCCAGAAAGAGTTATACAACATTTAATAATGGATCTTGCTTTGCTAGATATTAAGCATTTAACATACATTTCCTGTTTTAGCCAACAGGATAGCATCATGAACAGAATATTACTAGCCCTATTTTACAAACTGAAAATTAAAACTTTGTAAAAAGAGAGAAACTGGTTAAGTTTAAGCTATTATTAAATGCTGGAGTCGATGCAAAATGCAATTGCTACCCATGGTGACCATATCCAACTTCTCAAGTCTAAATCATTGTCCATAATTCCTTCTCTCCTGTAAACAAAGACGGCTCATTCATTTTCTGGTGCCCAGACATGAATAATCACACAGAAACTATATTAATTACAAAACTGCTTGGCCAATTCCTATCTATGGCATGGGAAGTTCTTCTCTATATGTGTTGCTTTTATTGGTTAATAAAGAAGCTTCTTTGGGCCAATAGCTTAACAGAATATAGCCAGGCTGGAAGAGATCTATATAGAGAGTAGGCAGAGTCACAAGACACCATGTAGCCCTACTGGAGACAGACACGGGAGACTGAATGTAACCCGGTAAGCCATAGCCACATGGCAATACACAAAATAGTGGAGATGGGTTAGTTTAGGATATAAGAGTTAGCCAGAAATACCTTTAAGCTATTGGCCAAACAGTATTACAAATAATATAGTTTCAGAGTGATTTTTTCTAGTCAGGGAAGCCAGGAATAAATGAGCATAAATATCTTAAACTAGCCCATTTCTATTAATCTGTGTATCACTACAAGATTGTGGCTAACCAGAAAGGTTAGGGCAGTGTCTTTATCCTTTGGCAGCTACATGGCATCTCCTTGACTCTGCGACTCTCTCTCTATCTCCCACAAGGAAGAATTCTAAGGTATGTAAAGTTCATAATAGGACATTCAGAAATGGCAGTTCTCTTTCCAAAAGACTTTGAGTTTAAAAGGTGAGACAGAAGGAAAAACTTTACTCACAAGCTGTCATGAGGATTCAGTGACACAGAGGATAAAAACCATGAGGAATAAGAAGTGGCAGATGTTAATGTAATATCTCAGTGATATTACTATCATTAGAAACCAAATGAGAGCTTTTCCTTATTGTTATAATCAAGGGATTACTTTTCTAAATAGAGAAAAGGACTAACTGATTTCTTTTTAAGAAAATGTAGCAGAATATTTTTATCAGTTTTTTTCATTATAAAGGGGTATGTATATGTATGTCTGGTGGAGGATTACAGTGGACGGTGATGTTCCTGCTTGGGTGGTTTGGACAGGTTGTTTTAAAACATTATTTTCTGTAATCATATTGAAAAGGATGCATCCATGGAACAAGAAAAATTGGGTTTATATTATGCACACTGATGACTACTGGTTTTATTGTAGTCATGATTTGTGTGGGTGCTCAACAGATGTATGGCAGATTCAAGGAGAAATGCATTGCTAGTCCCTAATTGCTGGGACTTTAGTCTTCTGCACTCTACTTCATTTAAAGATCTTGAGACAGTGGCAAGAACTTGAAAGCAGAATCAGGCTGACTAGGTGTCTGCAGGTATAAGAAACACATAGAGGCTAATAGGAAGGTTTTATCATCCAGAATGTTCTCTTTACTGATCCGCAGCTACCGATGGGTACTCCATCATCACTGAATATTGTTTAGGCTGGTGACACTTAAACATCTTTTGTTCCGAGTCCTTTTACATCTTAAAAAAAAACAGCCAAGGACACCAGGGACTTATTGCTTATTTGAATTATGTCTACATTGATACTGCCATATTAAAATTCAAAATGAAAACATTTAAACTATTGTGAACTGTAGTAGATATTTGTACACTGTGTGATGATATATTTCTGTGACTGGATGCAGTTGACTAGTCTGCACAGTAGTTCTTAGTAGTGGAGTCAAGAAGCCAAGGAATGTCCCTTTTATACAAGTGAGTTATTGTACAATCATTATTCTGTTGTTCTCTGATGTCAGCTCAAAGTAAATTGTCCCTGTACACACAGCTACTAGATCACAGCATTGCTATTCACACCCAGATTTCCCAAGGTGCAATGCCTCACAGTCCCAAGGGTATCACCACTTCTTGTGTGATTTTTGTCATTGCTAATTTTGCAAGCACTGTGTAAAATAGAATCACCTGTTTATCAGTTAATGACTCATTTGCCCACTTTAAAGAGATGCTCAGATGTGAAACACAAAGGCAAGGGAGACTGGCATGTTTTATACCTGTTAGCTACTAGCTGACTTTTCTTTTGAGGTAGTTATTGTTCTGCTGTGCTATGGTTCCCTAAAAGTTTGCATGACAGGTCACAAGGCAAATGAAACCATTAGTAGCAGTACTGCTCCACCAGCTATTTTGCATTCAGTAAAAATAATAAATTGAGTCTCTTCTTTTAATGCTAGCTCAGTCACCAGAGAGACCTCAAGTGATCTGGAGGGAATGGAAGAAATATGGGTGGTGGCAAGGACAACTAATTGAACATTTTATAGACCATCAAGAGAGTTCGGGGAAAGTACATTTCTCATTTTTTATCTTCCCATGTTTAATAAAAGTCTGCCTATTATGATGGAATAGGAAAAAAGAAATAAAATTATCATTTTTATTTCTACTTCAGAGTTTATCTAGTGTAGACCTTACAGATCCAAAGAAAATCCACGGAAAGTTGATTGAAGGAGGTAGGCGGGAACTAAGAATCTGCTTCTTCCTGTTTTGCCCATCATGACTTCCTTTTCTCGGGCTACAAAATATAATCTTTAAAGTATAATCAGAAATCAGCAAAGACTGTCTTGAGTTCCTCCAAGTCCTGCTTTGTGATTTAATTCTTCTGTCATTTTGGTGAGGAACCCTATTCCATTCTTCCTCATTATTTAGTGCCCCAAATAGACACCCCCCAAAAAAGTACTTTATTAACTTTAGTAAAATGTGATTCTAGGTGAAACCACTTATATTTCATAATGAGAAGTTAAAGGAACATAGATTTCAGGATGCAATTCCAGGGATAAGCATCATTCATTAGCAGTTGACTTTTGAAAATCAAGTCCCTCTGTAACGATTGCCTATTAATTTAATCACTGCATTTTTAAACCAAGCCCCCCACACAGATGCACATATGCATCTTTTCACTGACTTCCTTTTCTGTGTACTCACTTTCTGATAATAATTCCATGAAACGTCCAAAAGAACATATTTACATTCCTTCAAAGCTTGTACTAATTGCACCAAAAAATGAGCATATCGGCAAGGAAAAAGAAGCATGAGATCATGGGATGAGATTTTTAAATGATAATGGATGCTTTCAAGGGCTTTATATTTAAAGCTTTCAGATCCACTCACCAGAAAACCTGAGTCCTCATGTAATAACAAATGTAAAACGAAACAATAGGTGGAGTCAACAACTCTTCTGTTGTTCTCTCATGTCAGATCAAAATATAAGAAAGTGTAAATTTAAAATTATGTAAATAGTAGTTTCACTGATAATATTCTAGCAGCAAACTTGCACAAAATGCTTATCATGGAATTAATTTAGGAGAGGCTTAATTTAAACACTCACACTGTATGAGAAGGAAAGATGAGAAGAGACTGGGGTTACAAATGAACTGTTGGCACAAACTGAATGACTCAAAGTTTCTACCATTTTAATATTATTTTATTCACAAAAGCCAACAACATATTAGCAAACATTTATCCTGAGAAAATAATCAACATAAAGTATTATCATATTCCAGAGTCTGGGTCTTTTTCATTCAGAATACCAGTGTCTACAGATTCTGCTGCTGAGCACGTTATTCGAGTTCATTCAGGTTAAATCCCTGAGCATTTAAGTTATATTCTGCATTAGAGAGTTTGGCTCATGGGCTTCCTTTTAACATGTTGGAGATTCATGACCCTAGGTTCAGGAAGGAGTTGAGTGTTGTAGAGCAGCATGGTGCAGGAAGGAGGTGTTCTAGATCAGTAAAGTTCAAGATGGAGGTGTTCTGGAAGAGTTGGGACTCCGAGAGCTGAGAAATCAAGATGAAACCTGAGACCAGGTTCAGGGCATGATATTCTAATTGTTCTTTCCCTAATACTGTGAAGGAGGCTATGGGAGATGTGAGGGAAAGTATTTGGCTTCTTATTGCAATAAACCTTTAGTAATTCCATGCTTCAGTAATATTTAATAAATGTTCGTTCATTTAGCAAAAATCTTGGGGAGACAATGGGAGCAGACCACTCCCTTTTCTCTCTGCTAGTCCCACTGTGCACTCCACAGTGACTGTTCTAAACAGAGAAGACATCCAGGAATGCTGAGTAAGGAGCAACACAGAGCTTGAAAGGGTAAAATTGGGCTGTGCTGACTCACTGTTTATTGCTTGTTTTGGTCAACTTGATACAATGTAGGTATCAGATTGGGCTGTGAGAAGTTTGAGGGTGATTTTCTTGATTAATAATTGATGTGAACTGACCAGTCCTCCATGCATTTGTGTTATATCAGACTAAGAGTAAGCCAGTAAACAGCAGTCCTCGCGGTCTCTGCCTCAGTTTCCTGGCTTTTTTCAGTGATGGACTATAATAGGGATGCATAAGCTAAATAAAACCTTACCTTCCTAAGTTGCACAGCAATAGAAACTTAACTACAACAAGGGTTAGGACTCCAGACAAGAAGCCCCATGAGAAAGATAGACCTTTCCTTGAAAACCAGATCTCTTGTCTCCAAGTGTTCACTAAGGTCAAGTTACCAAGAGAAGTTTAGGGTGAACAGAACAGGAAGAATGAGAGGTGGAAGGGGAAGAATAGAGATATGAATATAGATTTTATCATATTTATGTATAAATATTTCGACAGCATTAAATTTTACATACCGGAAAATTGATTTTCTATGCAAAGACTTGACAAGAGAATTTTTTAAGTGTGATGAATGACCATAAAATTGAAATGCATTATTTTACAAATTAACTTAAAAAATAATAGTAGATTCTACCTGCAAGATGTGGTGGGGCAATGGAGGTATAGAAATTGTGGGAGTGGCCAACCTATGACTGGACTTATTTGAGTCCCATGCCATGGTAGGGAACCCATGCCTCACACTGACTGGATGACAAGGAGTTGGAGGCTGTATAGCCCAGAGACCTATGATAAAAACATTAATAAAATATTTCTAATGATATTGTGATTTACACATATTTTGCTACCTAAACCAATCTTCATCAGAGAGGCTTCCATTGGCAGTTGATGGTAGCAGATGCAGAGACCCACGGGCACTAGGCAGAGGGGGGGCCCAAATTGAACATCTCCATCAGGTCTCTCCCCTGGGAGCACAGAGAACCCAGTGGAAGAGGGGAGAAACAATTGTAGGAGTCAGGACACCATAAAAACATTGCCCAAAGACTTAACAAAGAAGCTCAAAGGGACTCACAGAGATTGAAGTGGCAAGCACAGGGCCTTCATGGGTCTGCACTAGGTCCTCTGCATACGTCTATGGTTGTTAGCTTCTGTTTTGTGGGACTCCTAACAATGGGAGTAAGAGTCTCTCTGAGTTCCTTAGCGATCAGGGAAATGAAAATCAAGACAACTTTAAGATACCATCTCACACCTGTCAGAATGGCTAAAATGAAAAACACCAATGATAGCCTATGTTGGAGAGGGTGTGGAGAAAGGGGTACACTCATCCATTGC
>NC_022031.1:2358331-2360101 GCF_000317375.1 Microtus ochrogaster | reverse complement strand
GTGGAAAAAAAATTAAAAAAAAAAAAGAAAAGAGTCTCTCTGAGTCTTTCGCTTGCTCTTGGAACCATTTTCCTCCAGCTGGATTTCACGTTCAGTCTTAATATGAGTTTTTGTGACTAGTCTTACTGTGACTTGTTATGCCATGGATGGCTGTTATCCCTGGGAGGCCTGATCTTTTCCAAAGGGAAATAAAGGAGGATGGATCTAGGGAAGAGAGGAGGTAGGAGATAAACTGTGAGGAGTGGAGGGAGGAGAAACTGTGATTGAGATATACTGAAAACAAAAAAAGAAAATAGAGAAAAGAAAGCAAGCAATAACAAATCAAAAAACAAATAAGAGAAAAATATCTACTCTTTCTCTTATGACAAATTGGTCCAAAAGAGAAGATTTTCTAACTGTGTAATGGCTCAAGAAGTCTGTAGAGCCATGCAAAATTGTAAGTTTCTCCCATTTTTTTCTTTTCTTTCTTTAATGAATTTTTGACATTATATGTCATGTATTATTTTAAGGCTTGAGCCCACACATATTCACAATCTGACTTTTATAAATCAATTTTAGTTCCTGGAGAAGTTGTACAAACTGAAATTTTTAAAATGTAAGGTGTAAGTTTATCTCGTATTGCTTTCACGCTCTTGTCAATAATTAAGTAGTAAAACACTTATTCTACCTATTTCAGAGTCATATTTCATTCCTTTCTAGGTTAATAACTTTATAAACCATTTTCAAATAGAAAGGCACAATGCTAGAAATAGCAAAGCTGAACTCCTATTTGGGGTGATGAAGACATTCGGTCATTATCTCATTCTACCACCGCTGCTCCTTCAGAAGAACACAGGATCAAACATAATGGTAATAACGTTAGCCCAATCACAATTTTCATATTATGTATAAGTAAATTGAAGATCATTCAGATATCCTTGGGTGCTCTCTATAGTGTTGTTTTTATTACTAAGCAGAGTTCAATGAGCCTCATCACATGAAAACTCAACTACCTTATAGCACCCCTTTAAAATCTAATATCAAGGAAATGGTGACTACTGGGTAGATTAGTGAAGAGCTAGGAATTGAAAGGTATAAGTTAGAATAATATAATAAAAACGTCAATCAAGCAAATCATTAAAACGGTTTAATGTCCTCCCAAGTGAGCTTCTCTAATGAAAAGTCTGTGTATCTGGAGAAAGAGGGTGAAGAACGCTGCTGGACCATGAGCAGCTCTAGAGCTCATTATACCTTATGTCGAGTAACACATGTGAAACACATGCGAAACACATGTGAAAGTGCTTAACAATTATAATTGAAGAAAAATATATCACCAATATATCCGAACCCTATATAATGAAGAATCCTATTGGATGGGAAAGTCAATGAGTGAATGGGTAAATGTGAATGGAGGAAGAAAGTTGCTTCTGCCCAATGAACTACATACACTTGCAGCAGCACTAAGCTGGGAAACTGAGGATCCAAGAATTCAAATGATTTGCTTCTAGGTCATTTCAGTGTGTTCAGTCAAGTATTCGATATGGTAAATGTGGCAGAAAAAAAACATTTTAAATACACTTCAACTATTCATCTATAAAACATAATCTTATGAATGGTGACTACGAAGGATGGTTCTACTGCAAAGACTGTTTCTTATGGCTTCAGAAGCCAGTGATGAGAGGCTTATAATTCATTGCTCAAGTGATGTGGGAGTGATTTCTTATTAATAAAGAAACTGCCTAGGCCCATTTCATAGGCCAACCCTTAGGTAGGCGGAGAAAACAGAACAGG
>NC_022031.1:2339617-2355751 GCF_000317375.1 Microtus ochrogaster | reverse complement strand
TAGATCAATATGTAAGAGCTAGCCAATAAGAGGCTGGAACTAATGGGTCAGGCAGTGTTTAAAAGAATACAGTTTCCGTGTAATTATTTTGGGTATAACGCTAGCTGTGGGGGCGGCCGGGTGCCGGGGACGCAGCTCCGCCGCTCCTATTTCAACACTCAAGTACATTATCCTTTTTGTGAAGGAAACAAAAAATGGCAAGGTACCTGCTTCATTTATATCCTTGATAATAGAGTAATTCATAAAGTTAGTGTATCAAGCAGACATTCATTTGAGGCTGAATGCTTAACCACAGCTTTGCAAAATTATAAATTTATTTACTGTAAAACACACGGTACAATGACAATGAAGTCTAAGAGCTTAACAAAGAAATTCAGTTGTAGACATTACTAAATGTTTGAGTAATATTGTTGCTAAAATTAAAAATCATATTTTTGGGAAAAATGTCCATTGACAATAACTTTCTGGAAATAGTAAAGAGCCAGAGTTGAGATAAACCTTTAGTTCACACATGAAAAGGTGATTTTCTGTCTCAATAAAGTGAGAACGATGTAGAAATCTCCATTAGCATTCCCTTAAGTTCTTTTCACTATATCACTTTGTGGAGAAATTCTAGGCAGCTCTCTTCCGTGACCGAAAGCTAACCTGTGTTATTATTTGTATGTATGCTGTTATGGGAGCCTAGGTTAATAGAAAAAATAAATTGTCTCGGTGCTGAATTTAAAACATGGCTTTGCCTCTTGGGATTCAGACTAACAATCTCGGTGTGATCGACTAATCAAAGGGTGCATACAGGCTGTGGTCAACTATCAGGGCCAGCTAAAATAGTGTTTACTTTAAAGGAAAATAAAAAACTCTTGTTTTATATTAAAACATATATGGAAATATACTAGGGTGAAGTTAAACAGATAGGTTTATTGCAGAAGAAAATACTGTCAGTTGCAAATAGCTTCTTGTTATGGGTGGGACCCATGTCCTCTTCTCCCTCGAGGTGCTGGGACCATCTGGCTTGAACCTGTCAGGTCTTGTACATGCCGTAAGAAAATGCTGTCAAGAAACACTACACTGGTGTTCAATTAGTCAGTCAAGCCTGTGGACACAACCTTTCACACATTTAATGATTAAATACAGGGGATGATATAAAAATCAAAAAGACAGGTTTTTGTGACTTTGACAGCTGTAGGAGCTGTGCTAACAGTGGGTAATGGTGCCTGTGGATCATGATGTATCACACTAACTTCAAAGGAAGAACATGTCCTGTAGAGACTGGCAAGCCATTCTACAAAGAGCAATGCATGGGATAAGGATAGGAATAAAGACACAGAGTGATGTCCTAAGAGTGGTCAAATAAAGAGTTCAAGTTTTCCCACATGAATGATGAGCCAGTTTAAAGGAGGCAGCAAGAACACACGGTAGACGTAAGTGCCGAGCAGGCTCAGGCGCTGCACACAGACTATCTGTCTTCTGAAAATGTTGACTTCATGCCATAGCAAGTAGAGTCAATGGATATTCTAATTAGGGAAACTGGAAATTATCTTTTTCAAAAAAGATATCCTGGGACTAGAGAGATGGCTCAGAGGTTAAGAGCACTGACTGCTCTTCTAGAAGTCCTAAGTTCAATTCCCAGAAACCACATGGTAGCTCACAACCACCTATAATGAGATCTGATATCCTTTTCTGAAAGAAGAAAAAAAACACCCCAGTTTAGTTTTCTCCAACGGAGTCTCTTTGGGGAAACAAACTCCTCTTCTGGTAGGCTGTATGACCAGAAACAGAGGATACAGAAAACACACTCAACAGCATCGCTGGAGGTTTCTTGTTTCATGATGTTGTCAGAGCTTTTCATTTATTTATTTTATCTTATTTTTTAATTTTTATTTTATATTATTTATTAATATGTTTTATTTCCCCGCTCTTTTTACCCTATGGGTCATTTGCATATATAGTGTGGCTTCCTGAGTCTGCAAACAAGTGAGTCTCTTGTTTGTCTCTAAATCTTGTTTCTTTTCTTGGGCTTGTTTCCTTCTGTTTGCTTGTTTTGTTCTCTCTCAATGTGTCATTTTTTTGTTTTATCTTAGTATATTTTATTTTAGTTTATTATTGAATGTTTTTTTTTTCCTAATGAAAGACAGAAAGCGGGTAGATCCAGAGGGAAGAAAGATTGGAAGGCATTAGTGGGAGTATAGGAAGGGAAAACCATAATAATAATAATAATAATAATAATAATAATAATAATAATAATAATAATAATATAAGGATATATTATACGAGAAAAAATATTTTGAAATAAAAGGAAAGGGAAAAGACAGGAGAGAGGAGGGGAGGCGGGAAAGATGGAGAAAGAAAGGAAGAAATAGATACCCCTACAAGCAGTCTGGAACTTGTTGTGACATGGGACTCAGACAAGAAAAATTGTAAACACAGTGAATGGAAAAACCAAGAAGCTATGTGAAAGTTATGAACAGTAACCAAGTAATATATGCAATATTTCTAAAACCTGGGGCACAAAAGGAAATGAAAACTAAATGAATGCCAAAATACACTAAGATGCAAACAGGAAATGTGACAAAAATATTGCCTTGCTTTTTCTTTTTTTTTTGTTTCCTTCTTTCTTTTTTTTCTTTTTTTTCTTTTTTTTTCTTTTTTTTTGGGGGGAAGGGGGCTTTTCGAAACAGAGCTTCTCTGTAGCTTTGGTGCCTGTTCTGGAACTACCTCTTATAGACCAGGCTTGGTAAGAACTCACAGAGATCTGCCTACCTCTGTCTCCTGAGTGCTGGGATTAAAGGCATAAGCCCACACCACCAGGCTACCCAGCTAGCTTTTCTTTTCAATTTTCTTTTAACTAAACTCATCACTTACTCAGGGAGTTCACAAAAAATACCTAGATTAAAAAATAAAAGTAGAAGTGAGTTTGAAACAAAAGGAAAAACAATACAATAAAATCAACAAATGTATTTTTAAATAATAGTATTAGGAAATCTGTACAAAACCCTATGAGCACTAAAAGGAAGATAGGATAGAAGTATATAGGCAAATAAGACAAAGCATGAAAAAATGTCAGGTAGCAAAGTAAGGAAAATACCCACAGTTTTTGTTAAATGCAAAATTGTATGTTAAAATATTTGAACGGGGGAGGCTTAGCAGGTTAAGAACTCAAACCTGAGAACATAAGCTCAAATCCTAGAACCCAACACTGGTCATGGCAGAGGCACTTGTGACCCCAGTACTGAAGGTGGAAGCTGACCATTATGTAAAACACTACTTTTAAAACTAATTTTCTTGACTAGGATATTCACAGACAGAAAGTGTTCTGCCTGTAACTTTTAGGTAAATAAAGATAGCTAAGAACAAAGCCACAAGTCCACCTTCCCAGTACAGCACGTGCTGTATCCTCTCCCCATTCCCAAATACAAATAAAACTGCAAGCTAAGGGGAACTTAAGTTGACATTGAAAGATTATATTTGCAGACAAATCCCAGAACACCAGCTATATACACATTTCAAGTAGTGTGAAAAGTTTATCTTCGTTTTTTATTATTCAATTAGTACACAGGGATCAAACTGTGCAACAATCTGCCCAAGTTTAAATGGAGCCATCACAGGCTCCATAACAGGCTTTGTCTTTCATATCCCATTAGTGAAATAAATGAAAGAAAAGAAAGTGTATTAAGAAATCACATGGATGCAACACTTTAGGTTTCCACCTTAATGGAAATAATACATGGACTAAAAGAGATGGTCATCTGTTCCAACATGGGAGGACTCTTGTTTCTCATCCCTTTAGAACTCTCCAAACTCCGAAAAGACAGTGCCACCCACCGAAGAGAAAAAAATCCCTAACTGCTCAATCACACAGTTAGTGGTGCTGGTTTGGACACCTGCTGAAGTCCACTGTTCCTAACAAGCAGGCACAGGTCAGACCTCTGCACCACAAACAGGACTGTGGCAATAGAACCCTCCATGACGAGTGTGTTAGCAACCGCCTCTATCTGCAAACACAGCCACTTTCAGCATTCAGTTTTTATTTAAAAGGCTTAATTGGAAGTTTTTATTACTCCCAATTAGGCTTTTTAATTAAAAGCAAAAGTTGAGAGAGGCTGCAGGCAAATACTGCTGCAACCCATATCAGCATAAAATCAAAGGAAATAAAAACAAAATTAAGGTACTGTAAAACAGCAGTGGCAGACACAGCTTTCACTAACATTTACCTCTGGCCATATTTAATGTTATGGTAGCACACTGACAGTGACAAAGTGGACATGACTGGAAAAAACAGACTGTATCTAATGCAACAGTAAAATCCATCACAGTGGTGCTTTAAAAAAAAAAACACATTAGCATTCAGGACAAAAACCCCACAAAAATGCACAGCTGACGATACAAGCAGTTTGCAACTCTTAATTCACCTCCACAGCGTGAACTCCACACTTTGATGCAGACTGCAGGCCTCTTTAACAAGCAGAATGCCACACATAAACAATGTGGGCAAGTGCTTATGATTGCCTTTTTAACTTCTTGAAGGATTTTTTTCCTATATAAAGCCTTAACTTGTTATTGTCAATTTTTTTTTGTTTTTTATGGATGATGAATTTTTTACTTCAAATTGAAATTATAAGTTGCATCCACTTCAATTTTTTGGTATTTTTCAAGTTTTCTGTAATGTCATCAGAGCAAAATAAAGATTCTTATATAAAAGTGAACACATCAAAAAGAGGTGGGACACATATAGACATTAGATTAGTGCCAGAGACAGTTTTTATACCTAAGCAACTTGATTATTTAACCTGAACCATACAAATCACATTAAAAAATCAGAAGAAATATAAAATGATTCACATGTATGAACTATGATTTTGAAGAAGCTATTTCAGCTCACAGATTAATACCTGCCTCCAATTTAAGCTATTAGATTTTGTATAGAAACAAATACCCATGCAGAAAGAATATATTTCCTTCGGATGAAAAGACTGCAAAAATCTTTGTTCTCTATGTCCAGTTCATACAGGAACTTAGAGCTTTCCATCCAGACTAAAAGAACATGCCAGGGTAAGGCACTTTCTTTGAGGTGAGAACCTGACATGGTCTTCTTCCCCACATGCACTGACCTGCATGCAGATGGGCCTGTGCTGGCTGAGAACCATCCTAGCTGGCAGAATTACATTCCACAACTCTTGCTCTCCTCAACTCTTTTTTTTTTCTTTTAAACACTGCCTGGCCCATTAGTTCTAGCCTCTTATTGGCTAGCTCTTACATATAGATCTAACCCATTTCTAATATCCCTGTAACACCACGAGGTGTCTTACCAGGGAAGATCTTAACCTGTGTCTGTGTCCGGTAGGAGAATCATGGCGACTCCTTGACTCAGCTTCTTTCTCCCAGCATTCTGTTCTGTTTACTCCACCTACCTAATTTTATGTCCTATTAAAGGGCCAAGGCAGTCTCTTTATTTAACCAATGAAATTAACACAAAACAGAAGACTCTCCCCCATCAGTCTCCTGCCAGAGTCCCTCACACAGAGAACAGAGAACAGAGAACAGAATGGTTTGCATTGAACTGCCTTTCCCTGAGCCACGGCCCAAGACCTGTGTTCTTCTCTGAGAACCTTCACACATTAGAATGGCCATCTCCATCCTTAGAGAAGAGGAACCCGAGGATAAAGGGTTTAAGGTGCTTGTTCCAGATGTACTCACTCATAATTGGTTTCTAGCCACAAATAAAGGTCAGTGAGTCTATATTTTGATATCCTAAAGAAGCTAAATAAGAAGGTGAACCCAAAGAAAAACATATAGCTATCCTCCTGGGTAGGGGAAGTAGACAAGATTGCCAGGCAAAAAATCGGGATCTTAAGGGTGGGGTAGGAGGGGGTAAGGGGAGATGGGGAGAAAAAAGTGAGAAGGGTAGGATGGGGAGAACTTGGGGCAACGGGATGATTGGGATACAGGAAGGTTGGATAGGGGAGCAGGGAAGCACATATCTTAATTAAGGGAGCCATCTTAGGGTTGGGAAGAGACTTGGACCTAGAGGGGCTTCCAGGTGCCTAAGGCGAGGTCCCCAGTTAGTTCCTGGGGCAGCTGAGGATAGGGAACCTTAAATGATCCTATCCTATAGCCATACTGATGAATATCTTGCATATCACCATAGAACCTTCATCTGGTAATGGATGGAGATAGAGACAGAGACCCACACTGGAACACTGGACTGAGCTCCCAAAGTCCCAATGAGGAACAGAAGGAGGGAGAAGATGAGCAAGGAAGTCAGGACCAAGAGGGTTGCACCCACCCACGGAGACAGTGGGGCTGATCTATTGGGAGCTCACCAAGGCCAGCTGGATTGGGACTGAAAAAGCAGGGGATAAAACCGGACTCTCTGAATATGGCGAACAATGAGGGCTGCTGAGAAGCCAAGGACAATGGCACTGGGTTTTGATCCTCAACTCTTTTGATAGAGAACATTTCTCTCCATTTCTCTCCATTCTCTTCCTCTGCTGTCCTATGGCTTATTGTTACAGCTACAGCAATACATAAACTCCTAACGAAAGTCTGTTAAAGTCTTGTCTGATCTGGTGTTCTAGTTCCAACACAGCCCCAAGTCTCCCCTTGTCCCCTTTCTTAACTCTGGGATATTTACCAGTTCTGTAGATGTAACAACACACCCTTGCCTCCCTTGAGCCACCAACATAACCCTTGTTCTGTGCCTTGTTCTCTATTTTTTCAGCATATTATCTTTGTCTGTCAACCTCAGTGGTCTCGGTGTCACTGCGGATTTTTCAGAGAAGCCTTCCCTAGCTGTTTAATGCACCATCGCAGTTCTATCCTGTTCATTCGTTTATAAAACCCATCATACTTACTTAAAATTGTGGTTATTATACTTGCTTGACTATCGTTAAAAGCACCAACCATGACCATAGTATTTATCAAGTACCATCACCTACCTGAGACCTATCCCCATGCTTGGCATAAAATAAGCAATCAGTAAATATTTTACATGGAGACGTGGAGAGAGTGTGAAGACAAATTATTTAATAACTTTAAGATTCTAATGATAAAATCACTGTGCATGGTTTAGAATTATTATAAAAAACAGTCTATCATGGTCAGCTAAGAACTAATTAATGCCTTGAGAACCAAAAGGACTTCTGTTTGAACAAGAACTGATAACCTCTATTTTTTTGTTATTTATTTCCTTTGTTTTGCTGCTTATTTCCTGATCCACAAATCTTTCTTACATCCTCTCATTTTGCTTAAAATTCAGCACTTGGTTTTACTCCAAACATTAAGTGTAAGTTGTTATTTAAGATAAGCATGTACATTCCACAGGAGAGTAAATCTATCCAGTCATATGTCAAGGCTAATTTCCCACCACTTTACATTATAAGAATGGAAACAGAGTAAGAATTAAAAATTACATAAGGGGCAAATGTGGGAAGAATGGAAATTGAAGGAGGGAGTGGGTTGGTTCAATTCAGTAATCATTAGGAGAAGCATTTGGGGTAAAAGTTTTAGGAGCAGACTTTCCCACTAACTATCCTTGTTTAGAAAAAACTTAGCAGAAAGAAAAAAGGTGAGCTTCCTAGCAGCACAACCTGTGCTTCCATCCCACAGACTGGGAGAGCAGGGAATTTCTGCAGCTACATCAACGCACACACAGTCTCAGGAAGGGATGTTTGCCCAGAGTGAGGAAATGAGCCGGAACTAACTCTAGAGAGATCCAGGGATACGGACTGACAGCCATGTTGAGTGGAACCAAATAAAAGAAATGATTTGCCACAAGTAAGGCAGTCCAAAGATATACGCAGACCTCTGTGGACACCTCTCTAAAGCCCAGTAGTTATTTTGAACCGAAACTGAAAGAACTTTTAGATCATTTACTTTTTTACTTCTTCTTTTATCTTCTTCCTTTGAATTTTAGTATTTTGCTGTTTTCTTTTCTTGATTTGTTTGGTAGTTTTGGTGTGGGTTTGGATTTGCAATAGATATATACATGGTGCCTATTTTAGAATACTTACAGAATTTTTCAGAGCCAAACCTTAACAGTATTGAGTGTTTAAAGGGACCTGAAGCTAAAGCTACAATTTAATAGCAAAGAGCTTACACAGCATGCACAATACCTTGGGTTTCGGCATCATGGGAAAATAGAAGCTGGAATCTTTCTTCCATCCTACGTTCTAAGCTAGAGTCAGAAAAGACCATAGTTCTTGGCAATTTCACAAGAAACAAATTACATGCAAATCAAAGCCTTCAGCTCCACAGTGAGGTGAACTTCAGTTTTAATCTTAGCTCTACTGACTGGCAGCTTTATGAGCAAGAGTGTTGCTAAGTTTATTTTACATTGTCATAACACAACCAAATGTGAACTGCAGTGGCTGAAACATACTTAGTAGCTTACAGTTCTAGAACTCAAAGCCTGATGTCAGTCTTGTTCTGCAAAACTGAAGGACTTCCAGGTCCTGTTTTTTTCTAAATTATAAAACCAAAGCCATTTTCATCAGGCCCAACTACCTCAGGAAAAATGAAAGCTCCTGCAGAGTAGGGCTGTAGAATAAGGAGAGCATACACTTGCATATTTGCCTTGGCATCTGCGTGTGCTGATGGCCCTATCCTGTCGCTGCCATAGTGGTCACCTGTCTCGGATGTGCTCATTCACTTCTGGCAAAATCCACCCTTGACTTTCATAATAACTGCGGTTGTTTTCAACTTTTAGCCTATCCCTGTGGTCATCATAATTTCCTGCAAATAGAGATCAAAATTACCTCTTCTAAAAGTTAATCTTGAATCTCTGAGAGCAATTTGCCCCGAAACCAAGAGAGATGACAGGAGTCAGAGCTACATAAATGAAGACTTCAAAATGGCCTCTCCCTAAAGTCCAAACTCTGCAAACTGCCTTTCTGCTCCTTCATCGTTGCTTTTCACTCTGAACAAAGCTCATCGTGAAATCCACATAAACATTTCCATTGGGGCCATGCCTGAAATGTTGAGGCAGATGGCCGGTCACCTGCTGCTTCCAGGCATCCACTGTCACAGTGTAACCAGACTGTCAGGGCTCACCTGGAGGATTACCTGCTAAATCACAAGTTTAAAGAAAACAATTTGGAGTTACCCAAGAGGAAACAGCACACTTGCTTATCTCCAGCCTTTTTGGGCTGTATTAAATTTTCCATAACCAAATTTTCTGCAGGGCTGGGGAGAAGAGCAATTTCTGCTCAAAGTTCTTTGATATTTGAAACTGCCTTTTAGAAGTAGCTTGGAGCCTCAGAGCAACCCCTCTCTCTTTTTGGCAAAAGCTCACATCTTCCATTTGAGAAAATTGCTTGGCTATCTAATTGTTCTAGAATAAACGATAAAAGACAATACAAACTGCAATCATACACTAAACTGGGTAATGCTTTTTTACTGCCAGGATTTTTCAAATATCATATCTGATATTATCAAGCTCTCCACTAGGGATGTTTTAGCACCAATTTCTGTGATAGCTTTAAATCTTATAACACAGGTGATCAAACTAGTAAAGGTAAAGAAGCAGAAGATGGCACAAAAGTCGCTTTCATGACAATGTCTAAACAAAATACATGTGTGAACACAGCACTTCCAGGGCCAGCAGGTAATGAAGCAAGTTGAGAAGGGCCCTGCATCTTCCCAGCACTCAGCAGTCACCAAGAGTTAATGAGCACATGCCATCAGAAAACAAACAGAATTTCATTAAATAGATTCAGTGCAATCACCCTTCACAGGTGGGGGGAGGGGGCGAGAAAGAGAGACAGAGAGTGAAAGAGAGAGGAGGGAGAGAAAAGAGAAAACATGTTTTGTTTGAAAAGGACACCTCAATTTCCATCCTTGCCCACCAAGTGAAGGGGAAAATATACGAGGATATCAACTGTGAAATGTCAGCATACTAAGTAGGGACACAGCACGTGTTTCTTGATATGAAGTGGAAAGCTCTCGGTGAACGCTATTTGAAAGTCCATCTGCCACAAAGCAGAGCTATACACCTACACCGTCTGGTGTTCTCTAAAGCTGCTGGGCTGGCATGGGTAGAGTGCCACAGCACTCGCTCAAAACGTCCCCAGCACTACCCACAGCTGTTCCGGGGAGCACCACCACAAGTCAGATGTGCTGAAGAAGGAGCCTTGGGAAATAAGGACTAAGGATCTCAATTCAAAGAAGAGAAGAAAAAGAACTGTAGGAAAAGAAAACACTGCCTTATCCCATGAGACAATTGCGTGTGAATGAGTGTTATCCGGTTGTTTACTAAGGCTACATATGAGCGTGAGATAGATTTTCAAAAGGATTCTATATCTTTTGTTGTTGAAATCAAAGGGAGAGAAGAGAGCAGTCCAGGGTGGCGGTGCTGGAGGCAGATAATAAAAGCTCAAAATTGAAACGGTGATAAACTCTACAAGTCCTGCAGATTGGATGAATATTTAATAAAGCCGTGTTTCACATTCTACTAAGGAGCACATAACATCCTAGATAATAATTTTAGCAGCCCTCATCTCTCCGCTTCAGAAGAGAGAAAAGGGGATATCATTTACATGCATGAGTCTGAATTCATGAATGGTCATTGTCAATACATTGCAACGTGTGTCTCAGACCAAAGGTTCTTCTAATCACCTCCCAGATTTGACAGGCTGACATCAAATGATAAGCAGGATCATTTCACACACAATGCTGTTGCAGCACCTCGGAGAAGAAAGTGGAGAGGTACGCCACACTGTAAGAGGCAGTGTGCAACCAAACTGCCCAGAGTATGAAACGAACACTGAGAGATTAATAATGTGTGAAATTTAGTCAAAACGTTGCTGCCCAGAGCAGGTATTTCAGCATCCTTACAATGCATTAATGCCTGGAAACTTTTAAAGAGAAGGTATTTCCATTCGAAAGAGAGTCTGCTTCTAAAGATGGTTTTGATATAAGCTAGACAGCTTCAAAAGTAAACAGGCATCCATGTGCCACAAGGGCTCTCAAGACCGGGCAAAAGATAGTATGGTTTCATTTTAATGCTCTCAGAAAAATAAAAACAGAGCAAAAGCAGATCCTCTCAAGATAACAATACCTACATTTTGCATTGATTGGAATTGTTGCAGATGTCTCTGCTCTCCCTTAACCAGCTGGAGCTTGGATACAGTAAAGAGGCTGGGCAGTGATTTGAGACATTGTATTTTTTAAAAATCTACCTAGGTAATAAAATCTAGGATTTAGTTTTCTTTTAACAATCCAGATAATTTGTCAAAAATATTTCCCTTCCTATACCTTTCTAGATAAATGTTATTGGATACATGATGATTTATCTGCTACTTGTGCCTTCTGTGCCATATCATATAAGCCTGTAATGTTAAGTTATTTTATGTTATTTCAATAACATAAAGTGGCAGTAGGAAGACATCAGGAGGTAAAGTGGCCTTTTGTTGTCCTTTCCTCCCTCTCACCCAGCTAATAGAAAGAAAATGAAAAGCAGAAAGAAAAACCCTGTCTGACTTGAGCTTTTAATTACTTAATCTCCTAGGCAGGTGAGTCAGTGCTGTTAAGTGCTGCTCCGGTTTCAAATAATCAGCGAAAATGAATGCCTGGGGTGGGATTAACTATTGCCTCATTAACATTCATTACTACTGCCATAGTGTGAAGAGAAAGAAAATGAAAAGAGGAAAGAAAACAAAATGTACACAGTTCTTCTAGATTCTTACCACTGACCACACTCCCCAGATGTTATTTGACTGTGCACATGGTAAGGGTAACACCATCACAAAATTGTCAACGTATGTGTTTACCTGGCACAACTTTAACTCCCCTGCAAGAGACTCATGTACTTACTGAGCACCAGAAACACCTGGGAAACAGGAAAATCATGATCTCTGATTCCAAAAATGAATGCTATTGTAGCATCATCTGGGATCCAGAAATTTTCCTTCAAGCAAGGATGGCACGAATGAGGTCAACAGATGGACTTGGAGAGACACCATGATGGAGGCTGCACCTTACCTCCTCTTCCACATATCCAAGGAATATACCCTGGGCTAAGGAAAGCAGAAATTTAACTAAAATTTGATCTGACTGATCACTTTAAGTCACTAGTGACCTTCTGGTCCCAGATTCTCACTGTCTTTCATCTTTGAATGGACTCTTCCTTCCTCCCATGTTTGCACTGTGGCTCTCTCTTAACCATCTTGCAGAAGCCGTATTCTGCAACACCTCCTTTGCATTAATCACTCTCCGTAGTGACAATGATGACGCAGTGCTGATGGTATTTCCTAAAGGCTGATGGAGAACAAACCACAAAAGCACTCTGGAAGTCAGATTCTTAGAGCCGATCCGAGTGGCAGCTGAAGCTATCTGAGACTCTACTTTAAGCGGATTGAGACTTTAGTAAAGCCACATGTTTCTAAGAGGCATAGACAGTGAGAGTAGAGGCAGGAAACACCAGAAGAACTTTTTCTTCCTGAAGATATTGGATACACAGACACGTGCTCATGGACATGTATAAGCACATGCCCACACACTAATCACACAACATGGAAGTTAAACAATAAAAGATAAATTATATTTCCAGAACAAAATAGAACGTTCATTCTCCTATTTTCCTAAGACAGATATTCCAACAGTTTTTTACATCATCACCACACTGCTACCCCCACCACAGTAGATGCATAGATTGTTCTTTTTCAGAAATGGGTAAGAATGCAGCTCATCGTCAAGAGACAACATACAGGAGGAGTTGGTGTACATACTCTGCCCTTTCATCTCCTCCCCTCTTCCTTGAGTCATATTACTGGCTGCCTTATGACTTTCAATTATATGGTTAAGCTTGTAGTTTGAAAGATGCTATGAAAATAAAAAATGAATGCACTTATTCTTCAAAAAGATAACATATGAAAACTGTTTTCTTAAGCGCTGCCTTATGCATTAGTGACTGCCCTAAGGGAAAGCTATAAAAATCACTCTCTTGTCCTAGGCAACAGAATTGTTGACATGTATATAATAACTGTCACAAAGTTTATGCAAGCTAACATTTGACATAAATATGAGTTTGTAGATCACATACACATCAAACTGACTCTCTCCAATCTCCCAAACCTCATGTAACCTCAATCCAGCCATGATGTTAACTCATATGACCTGAGGTAATTTCTTCCTGAGGAATTATGCTCTATCCTCTGACTTCAAGGGTGCCACATTCAATTTCAGCCCCATAAATATCTATAAGATTTGAGAGGGTTATTGATTTCTAATAAAGTTTCACCAATATAAATCGTGAGTAATAAAATAAAAGTAAAGAAAAGAAAAAGTCACCAACTAGTCCTAGAAAAAAAAAACAAAACCTTGGCTATCAGTTGTGAAAAAAAAATGACACATCTACATGACAATACCAGTGTAGTCTCAACTGGAAAATAAATAACATAAAAATCTATTCAAGTAAGAATATACTAATGAAATAGAAAATCCACACGCAGGTAGCTAATAAATCACAGTACTAAATGATACACTATGTTAACAAACAACAAAGGCCAAATCCTTCTTCAATCACATTATACTATGCTCAGGAGTAGAGGTTATTGTTTGAACTACAGAGTGCAGGATATCTGAATCTAAGGGAAACACAGTCACTGCTACAAACCAAAGCACAGCCTGGGGCTTTTCCATGCAGGCTGAAATGCAGCAGCTGATCCTGAAAGTCACATCCCTACCACATGAACACTTATGTACATTGCCCTCATGAATGCGGCCAGGCATGTCCAGCCTTCAGCCTGCATGTGTGGCCAGGAAGAATGGGAAAGAAACTGAATACAGAAAAAAAATTAAAAAGGTCACTTGGGCATTGTGAGATGTGAGACAGTTTGTGATTTTATGTGTTGTAGCATGAATAATAAAACTCCAGAGACAGATATTGGGATTCAAGCCGAAGAACAGAAAAGCAAGGCAGCCAAGCCACTCCAGAGTTCTTACCTCCACCAAGACTCAGACAAAGGCGCGATCCTGTCCTCAGCGTGACTGCAGACTGCAATGCTCTCCACCAAAACACAGACTGCAGTGAGCTCTTGTCTCCTTCTGCTTTATATACCCTCTCTGCCCAGCCACCTCCCTAGTGCTGGGGCGTGTGATCCCCAAGTGCTGGGAACACCTTTGTGTGAGTTCCATTTCTCTTTTTAGACATATTCAGTCTCATGTAGCCCCTGGCCTTGAGTCCTGGAATTAAAGGTGTGTGTGGTGTGGGAAGTACTTCTGTATTTGTGTTGCTTTTATTGGTTAATGAATAAAGAAGCTGCTTTGGCCTGCATAGAGGCAGGTGGGGAAAACTAAACTGAATGCTGGGAGAAAGAAGGCAGCGTAAAGGAGATGCCAGGTAGCCACCACAGGAGACAGACGTGTCAGAACCTTGCTGGTAAGCCACACGCCTTGTGGTAAAATATAAAATAATAAAAATGGGTTAATTTAAGATGTAAGAGCTGGCCACCAATATGCTTAAGCTATTGGCCAAACAGTATTGCAAATAATATAGTTTTGTGTGATTATTTCCGGTCTGGGAGGCCAGGAACAAACGGTCTCCGACAACATGTCTGTCACCATTCACTTTCTGGCATCCAGTGGATTTTCTCTGCACTCTGATCTTCAGACAAGCTTAATTTATTAAAACACAAATCAAATATCACTATAATGTGTGTATACTCAGTTGCTCATTTCTAGAATGTGAATTCTGAAAGTGGCCTAATTGCATCACAATGTCAAAAGGGTTAAAAGTCAAGATTATATTTCCGTGGCACTCATCTTTTATTTTCTCTAATATTGAGTGGCTGTCCCTTAGAAATTATGTAAATTTTCTAATTATCAAGTATCCTTACTGAATGTAAGATAAAGCTTAGAGAAAATGTTATATATTATTCTTAAATGTTTACAAAAATATGAATTTATATGATGATAAACATTAAATAACACATCCTATAGGAGTAGGCATTTCATTCGAGAGGGAGGAGTAGAGAACAAACAAAATATATTATATTATAGGATCACAACATAAACATGCTGATTGAGAACAAAAAGCTGGGGGAGGCTGTTTGTCCCAGTCTCTGTGGGGAAGAACACACTGGTTGGTCATCCAGTGCTAAGTGGTTAGCCCTGAAAGCAGGTCCATACAGGTATCATTTTGCAGACTGCATAGATTACATTTATATACATATACATACATGTATGTAATTAAGTTGATAAAAATGGAGATCATGAATTTGAAAGAGAGGAAGTATGCAGAAGAGTTTGAAGGAAGGAAGAGAAGACAATAATGATGTAATTGTTTATGGTCTCAAAAATAAAAGAAATTGTATTTAACTAGACATGAAAATACATATATTAAAACAAAAAAGGAAAAATAGTAAAAAAATACATTTAAATTTTTAAGTATTTGTATTTTAGAAGAAAAAGTGCATTAAAGAATGACATTAATTTCCTAATGAATGTAAATTTTCTCTTGTATAACTTTGCAAAAACCAGAGCTTTTAATTAAAAAAGACTAGTCTGTAGAAGGCTTAAGCAGCAAAATATTTGAAACAAATATTCTGGCAAGAAAATGAAGGATTTCACAAACAGCTTCCAAATGCACACTATGAAAAAAAGAAAAATATTAGTGCAAACAAACCACCAAAACATGTCTTGGTGAAGAAACAGAATCAAAGCATGATTAATAAGAGAATCACATCCAAATCCAACTAATTTATATGATAAATGCAAAATCTTGCATACATATTAGTAAGTAATACCTTTGAATGTATGATTTAATGCTAGGCAGGACAGAATGTTGAGGCAGATTTAAAATTGAACTTTATAAATTGCTGGGTGATAAGTATAATAATTGTGATGCTCTAATTTAATTTTCTGGACTGTGATGAACATCATGACCAAAACAGCTAAGGCAGACAAGTGTTTATTTCAGCTTCCATGACAGAAGCAGGGTAGGAGCTGAAGACAGAGACCTGGAGGCCAGTATTGTAGCAAAAACAGCAGGAACACTGCTTACTTGTTTGTTCTCATGGCTTGCCCTCTTCTGCAGGACCCCTGGCCTGAGGTAGCACCACCTACAGTGGGCTGGGTCCTCCTGCATGAGTTAACAATTCATAACATACTCCATTGATATGGTAGCCACAGGCCAGCCTGACC
>NC_022031.1:2331024-2338696 GCF_000317375.1 Microtus ochrogaster | reverse complement strand
CTTCAGTTGAGGTTCCCTCTTCATAGGCGACCCTAGAACTGTGTTCAAGTGTTATAACTAAAATTAAAGTATGACAAGCCCATTCTAGTATATATTACATATATATTATGCTACATATATGATGTTTTAGTACTGCTTTCATGTAAGGAACAACCTAGTTATGCAATATAAGTTATTAAATTCTTACTTTGTTCTGAGGCCTAGACCTTCCTGAGATGGATGAAAATGATGAGTGGCAGAACTAAAATTTCCAATTCGAACTATTTTTTCAACTCCCTATCAACTAACCCATAGTTCAGAAATCTACTCCAGTTTTCCTCCACTGTAAATACTCCCCTGTTCCAGGAATTGTTGTATATAATGGTTTTCATTATTCATAGCACAAGCAGACACCAATTGGTAAGGAATCTCACAATGGTATATGCTGTTATCAAAAAATACTGTGCAATCACAGTTCATAAATATTAATGGTTGTGGCCGAATCAACACTTACCAGACCAATTATTACAAATGTGAAACTTTGAAGAATCCTCTAGTGTACCATCGTGGGATGCACACCAGCCCCTGGTGTAAAACATTTAACCTTTGAGATGTTAATATGCCTGGGGTCAGCAATTTTACTGCATATTCTATATATTATTAACATGCATGAAATACTTGGAAACAATAGCCACTATTTACTGTGTACTTTAACACTGAAGATTATACTACAGTTACCACTTGGCCAGATCACAGATGTGCTTATGTGGGTATCCTTTAAGGGTTTCTCATAACTGCTTCATAAGAATTAAATTGCTTTCCATTTCCAGTATTTTGAGGTAAAGGACAGGAAAAGGCAGAAGCTCCAAAGGAGAGGAAGAGAAGGCCAGGGTTACTGTGATGATAAAGAGAAGGAACCAGAGTCTCCATTCCAGCACTGCAGGTCCAACACACACAATCTCTCTGAAGATTAGTGCTCAAAGTGATGCACGCCTGCAAGTTCAAGTACTGAGGCAGACATGAGAAATTGGGAGTTACACACCATTCTGAGCTACATGCTTAACGTTAGCCAAGAATAAAAATCAAAAGGTTGATGCTGTTAGGTGAAATGTGCCCTTATCTCTAAGAATCCACAAAACCCTCAGATGTGACTCTATTTTTGCTAATGTTGTTTCTTTTGATCCACAGCTAATCAAATTATATTCCTTTTTCAGGAGTCAAGGGATATCTGAGTTCTCCTATTAAATTCTTGTTAATTATTTAAACTATTTGATGTTTTGTTACTTTGAATATTTGTTTTGATTGAATTACATTTATTTTAGTCAATAGATTAAAAACCTACAAATGTATATATTCATAGGAAACTATATAATGTATCCATTTCCTTGAAAACTTATCATTTCTTTACAATGAAACATTCAAAATCTTTTCTTGTAGATCCTGAATAGAAAGTGAGGAATGATGCACAGTCACCCTCCTGTGCAGCACACAAGAGAATGGCCTTCTCCTGTCACTCAATATATATAATGTTGAGCCATTTTTCTATTTCTCTCACAACCTTCTTCCCTCCCAACAGGCCCAGCCTTTGCTATGTAACACCCTATGCCCTGCTACCATGAGACAAACATTTTAGACTCTACCGATAAATGAGATCATGTACTATCTGTCTTTCTGTACTTGGCTCATCCAATGCAATCCTCTCCAGTTCTGTCTGTGTGTATACAAACATATATAAAGAGTGACTATATATAAATGTGTGTGAGTGTGTGTATAGAGATAGATAGATAGATAGATAGATAGATAGATAGATAGATAGATAGATAGATAGATAGTGGCAAATGACAGGATTTAATGCTTTTTCTGGCAGCATAGTATTGTGAATATGACCAATTCTTTTTATCTACTCACCTATTAATATTTACTTAAGTTGCTTCCATTTCTTAGTTTTTGTGAATAGAGGAAATCACATGAGGTTGGATATCTTTTAAACATATTGATTTTATTTTATTTTTATCTATCTATATAGATACATGAATATTCAGATTCTAGGGTTATAAGATAGTTATTTACTTACTTGAGAACTCTGTACTTTTCCTCCACAGAGGCTGTATAATTTACATCCCCTCCATCAGTGTAGGAGCGTTCCCTTTCTCCACATCTTGCTCTCGTGAGTGCACTTTTCTTGTGTCTGAGTTTGTTGTTTTTAGAATAAGCATCCTTTCTGGAGTAAAGTGATGTCTCACTGTGGTTTTTGTTTTCTTCTCTGAGAACTCCTTACATTAGGTACTTATTTATTTATTGTTAGCTATTTACATGTCTTCTTTTGAAAAATATCTATCTAGACCTACTTTTAATTGTTTTGGTTGGTGTATTATCATTCTTCTTTGTCAATGAGCTTTGAGGTTTCCTTTTACTTTTGGCTCATAGCTCCTTGTCAAATACACACTTTTCAAGAAATCTTTTCTCTTATTTTGTGAGATTGTCTCTTTATTTTACTCACTGTTTTTATGTTCCAAAGATCTTTAGAATGAGGCAATTCTGTTAGTCTGCTTTGAATATTTAGAGTTTAGGTAACCCACGTAAGCACAAAATTACATGATCTCATGCTTATAAATTTCCTAGTATATATCTGCGTTTATTGATAGCAACACATATTTACTGCTAATTCATTAAATAATATTTCCATCAATGTTACAGGCCACTGTGGCCCTAAGGCCATACTTGACCAATCATATACATTCATTTGAACTTGTGAGCAGCACCCACCCTTCAGTAACATAGTGTTCTCAGTCACCAAGCAGTAAATGCACTAAATACTTGAATAGTTCTTGCAAAGAAAATAACTGTGTTCATTAACAAAGATGAAATTCAGTACTGTAATCAGTGCTAACTCGCTAGGACATATAGACAGACTAGACAGAGTGTGCCCTTTTGTGTGAGAGGGCCTTTTTTTACAGAGAACACAAGTTTTCCACTCCTCTGTGCTCTCTGACTACCTGACAGGCTGTCCGCACCAGGAAGATCTAGTTTAGTGCTACTGGAAAGTAGGTGGGAAAATTTCTGGGATTTTCTATTGCATTTCACAGGCAAATGTAAAGGCAATTGTTCCACATCCTCTTTGTTAACATTTAGGGTAATGTTTTGTCTTACAATGTCTGTTGGAAATGGTTTTTTTCTCTCTCTCAAAATATTTTCAAATGGAGAAAAAGAATACTGGCTATTGAGATTCTCTGGAAAATTAAAAATCTATGCATGTAAAATGTTTTGTTCATACTACCTCAAAACTCTGAAGACAGTTAATACATATCTACATATATGTATGTATATATATATGTGTGTGTGTGTGTGTATATATATTTAGGACTTTCTCAGAAAAGCAGAATTGGTTATTTGAAGACCTTACAATAGGCATTGTCTGTTCCTCAATATGTACACACTTTGTAGGTTTAACAGGGTTTTAATGATGAGCTGCCACATGGAATGTGCAGTGGAGGGACATTCATAGCAGGTACAAATCTCATTACAACTAAGAACTCTTTCTAATCAGTTAAGAAACTCTTGGAGTAACTAAACAACGTAGTCTTGTTTTAGCAATTACAGATTCTCAAGGCTTTTCAAAATGTTATGGCATTACATGAAGACTGTAGTCACAGAATCCCTTTGGTCCTGTAGAAGCTACTGCATGCTCTAATGGTGACATTTTCCTCCAAATATCACTAACTTTAACAGAAGCCAGCAGCTTCAAAGTGCTGGAGGCAGCAAGCTTGGAGTCAGAAGACATCTATTCTGTCTTCTGTCACTATATTTTCGCTCTCTTAGTCTCGCTTCACTTTGCCCATGCACAAAAAAAGGGAAAAAAGCAACCCTTGTTTTTTTTTCTTAAGAATAATAGGAAGAAAATAAATGGGTGTCCATATATGGATGCTTTAATTTTATATTCTTATGAACAAAGAAAAATACTTACATACCCAACAATCAGAATTCCTTACCACAATTAACTGGGCAGTCCATGCATTTGTGTGGTGCTTTTTTTCTTTGTTCCTTAGTTCAACAGAAGCATAATATGTGGCATTTTCCTCCAAATATCACTGACTTTCACAAAAGATGAGCACTTCCAGGTGCTGGAGGCTGAGTCCTTATCAGAATGGCAGGGGAGCATGCTCTTTGTGTCTGGAAGCAAGACTGGTCTGTTCCTATTGACAAGGAAAACATCACCCTTGACAGCTTCTCTCTTCAGTCAAGAAATGAAAAATCACTTGTATGTGGCAAGTTAATCAAATAATAGTGAAGACTTTCAGTTCTAGACAAAGACACTTTGATACCCTTCGACAATAGAAGGAAATGCCTGCTTCAGTGGCCAGCGGCTGATCTGTGCTCTGCCCACAGTGGGAAACTCACAATGGAGGAGGGCAGTAACGGCAGGGAAATGAACCCACAAACATACATAGGACCTCACGCAGGACAGGAAAGCACTAAGTCCATCAGAGCATGAAGATTAGTGACATCTGAAGACAGAAAGATGAATGTTAAGATGAGAGAAAAGGCTTGGCTGTGTATGTGGAATGGGGGGATCTAATCTAAAGAAAAGAAACTTAAATGACTAAGGAAACAGAAAATCCCTCACAACTTGGCAAAGCTACACACGTCCATGCAGTCAGAAAAGGTCATCTTGAATAGCTGCTCTTCCAGAGTTTTGTTTTGCTTTTTAATACACTGAATTAATAAGTTGAATTTCAGTGCCCTTTTAAAAAATAGTCAAAGAAAGTAAGCCACTGTTGACAAACACAGCATTAAATGATTGTTGAAGTGCTCTGCCACGGTGCTTACTGCCTGCAGCTACATCAGCTGTGAGCATTGGGTGGCAGCTGCAGAAAACATTGGGGGCTAAAAGTATCATTTGAAATGGGAGATGGGTTTTGAGGGTTTACATTCTCCTTTTGAAGTGATCATCTGGCATGATTGCATCAGAGGCTTAACGAAGATCAAAAGCTCCAGATGATGCAACCTGCTTGTCAGAAAGACATCTAATTGAATCTGACACAGACTGAATACACTTTCCTAAAAAAGACCTAGAGCCCCTGCTCAGTATTCAGAGCTGCCGCCTCCGGAGGGCTACAACCCCTCTACTGTCTTTCTCAAGAGAGGGCTGTCATTAGACATCTATGTGGTTTGATGGCCACTGGCACTTCCTGTTTAGGGTGACAGAAAAGAAAATCAGAAATATTCACAGGGACTTCCCTCTCCTTGCATTTTCAATGTGAAAATTATTTTTACATTAAAAGGAAGTGGGTCTGTATGCACACATGTTATAATGAACAGGGATAAACATGGCTCCATGTGTGAAATCCTGACAGAACATTTGGCAGATCTGGCAAAGGCTAATCCCCAACACAACCAGATGGAAGGGCATCTCACAGAGAGAAATCTGGAATTCCAAAACAAATAACTATCTCTGGGTACTTTTTAGGCAACCTGCCTATATATTTGTTCTTCATATCTTGTCTAGTGCTTGCCAGACAACATCTATGCTCCAATTTTGAAACACAAAATGAGAGAGCAGTTGAGATGTTTATTTCCAGCTCAGTATTGACAGTCAGTCAGTCCATCAGAAAATACTCCATCACACCCGAGAAGCACACAGTGCTCTTGTGAAGAAGTGAAGGTACATATTAAAGAACAGATCACATTTTTGAACCAAAGCAATGATTTCATTCACACGGGGCATGTATGTTATGGGGTCTCCCACCAGAGTCCGGTATTAAAGAGAACCCAGACACTGACAATGGAAAACACATTTCTGAGAGGAAACTCAGGGTTTCTTTTTTTTTTCTTTTTTGATAGTCTTCCCAAGAACTGTGCAGCCGCCTCTCCTTGCTACACACTGCCACCTACAGGACAGTCAACAGCTGGCAGGTAATAACTTGTTTCCTTCTCATGACTGAAAATAACCGTCCTAATTAATTTCATGATGTCCCTGTTTTTCATGCAGCATTAAAATTAAGTATGTAAGTGCCCACTGGGTCTATATCTATAATCATAAAATAAAAAGGCTGCCTAGAGTTTGAGATTAGCTGCGGGAAGCTGAAATGCCCCCCCTGGGCACACGACATTTCACAGAAAGGCATAGAAGGCATGTTTTTACCCTGCTGCATTTCATTTCAGGAAGCGAGAATCAAAATCAGGTGGCCAAGAGACTCCAAATATTGATCCCCACTCTGCTGAAGGTGCCAAATGCAATGTTCAGATGCTGCATTTGATGAATTCTTGTGATGAAGGGAGAGATCGGCTACGGGTTTCATTAACTGTGGCACAATTTAACAGCCCTGTCCAAAGAAAGACCTGTGGATATTTACATTCCTTAAACATTCTGATTGTTTGAAATAATATTTTGAGAAGTACAGAAAAAGGAGTGTAAAAAGTTGTCTACTGATATGCATTAAAATAAATTCAAGATTTAGTTTTCTGCTGACTGTAAATAAGATAATCAAAATATGGCTATTAGGAGGAGGCCATTATGAGCTAAAAGAAATCATTTGGTTCTTTCAATTTGGTAGCAAGAACATTATGACATTTTCTCTTCGGAAGGAATTATCAAATTACTTGCTTGAAGAAAATTGATGAAATCAGGGCAGAAGAGTAGCTTCCATGGCAACAGATGCATTAGGAGATCATAGATGTCCTATATCCTCATTTAGCATCTTGACAATATAATTCAGAGAAACTCCGTGGGTTTTGGATGAACTAAAAGATAAGTGTGATCATGCTGATTGAAGAAATCTATGACAAGATTACTGGTAGAAATAATCAAGGCTTTCAAGGTATTTGTCAGATGGTTCAAGTTAATCCTGAATACAAATTAATCAGAAACAAACTTAGAGGGGGAAAAAGTCTCTACATTTCTGGTGCACCGCAGAATGCGGCTAACAGCTCCACACAGCACACGTCTGCCGTGCAGTCCACATTCTTGAGTGCCGTGGAAGAGTTTCTTGTCTATGGGAAGCACACACTGCATCATTTTCTAAAATGAAATCTCTTTATAGTGCAAAGAGTAACCACTTTTCTCCTCTACGTATTTGGTAAATAACGATCCTCAGATATTGAATTTTCTTAACGTAACACAGCCATCATTTGCAAATAACACAATGCCAAGAGACATGCTCAGAAATTACTCCTTGAGAATTCAGAATTCACAAGTACAGCACTTCAAGAAAGAATGGGCGCAGGATGGTTATAGTTTCTTTGTCTGTGCTAAACGTGATAAGCATTTTTGAATTAACAAGGTCCACTGTCAGATAAAAAACTTCCTTCTGCCTTAGGGAGAACTTAGCATAGCAGAAGCCCAATGGCTCAGCTCCCCAACAGTCTGACATGGCACCCTATGAAGCAGAATATGCAAAGCCTTGCTCCCCTCACTGAAGACCTTAGTTTGCAAAGCTGCAATAAATACGTCGACTTTGTGCCACCATACATTCTGTCTTGACAAAAAAATTAAACTATAATGCACCAAATTATAGCATGTTCACATATAACTAAATCTCTAAAACTGAGTAAAATATTTTGAAGACTTCATGTGAAAAGCTAATCGTGACTAGTGTCTATGTGTGGCGCCTCCATCTCTGAAAGGATTGGAAGGACTGAGGTGAAAGAGGATGCAGTTTAGATCACTGTCTGAAGACTGGCTGAGGATGCAGTT
>NC_022031.1:2316843-2329939 GCF_000317375.1 Microtus ochrogaster | reverse complement strand
CACTGTCTGAAGACTGGCTGAGGATGCAGTTTAGATCACTGTCTGAAGACTGGCTGAGGATGCAGTTTAGATCACTGTCTGAAGACTGGCTGAGGCTATTCAGACTGTGACCATTCACTAGCAAGTATTTGAAATCAGAAGATACAGAAAAAACTCACAATGCCAATCTCCTATCTCAACTTTTTGTCCATTCCAATACAAACTTATAACCCTCAGAAGAATCCAAAGTGTTCCCGTTTGAATGAAGGCTTGAATGGTACCCTAGTTAGCTTTAACTGCCAGTTTGATGCAGCTTAGAGTCACCTAATAACACAGTCTCACCTGAGGAATTGCCAAAGTCAGACTGGTCTGTGGGTATATCCTTGTTGTTAATTGATATAGAAGGATCCAGTCCACTGTGGGTGGTATCATTCCCTGGGCAGGGGATTCTGTCTGCAGAAGAAAGTTAGTTAAGCATGAACCTGCACATAGCATTCCTTCATGATTTTCATCTCAAGTTCCTGCTTGAGTTCCTGCCCTGGCTTCCTTCAGTGAGGACTGCAGTCTGGAAATATGAGTAAAACGGACTCTTTCTTCTCCCAAACTGCTTTTGACCAAAGAAGTTAAGCCTGGACAGATGGGAAATGGATAGCTGTTTGTCAACCGCCCTCAAGCAGCCTGTGTTCTGGGCTTCCTGAATTAACTCTCTTGTTTTGTCCCTTCCTTCTCTGCTCTGGGGCTGCTGTATACAGCAGTCACTTCTGAGGTTAGGTTCCTTATGTCCGCTTCTTGGTTCCCAGGTACTGCGTGATCTGTGTACACCAACGAAATCTGGAAGAGAGCCAGGCTCCTAAAAAGCAATCTGAATTAGTTTGGAAATAACTGCAGTAGCAGTAGAAGTTCGAACTTCCTCAAACGCTGTAGCCTCGAGAACACACACACACAGTGATAACTGATACCAATGTGGAGAAATAGGGCTAAATTTTGTATTCCTGCTATTTGAAGAGTATGATTACAGAAGTCAAACCAAAAATTATGGTAGCAAACATCAATTTATATAAATAATGATGAGCGGGATAAGGATACCCTAAGAATGGTGGTTCCTAATCAAGGGACAGTTAAGAAAGTCTGCAAAACTAAAAATCCAGGAACACTACTCAGCAATATCAGAAGTACATGAGGTAATTGAAATGTGAAGTCATTGGAACATTCTTGCTAGAGGAGAGAACTGAAGAATACCAAAGACACCTACAAAGTGCTGAGAAGATCCCTTGGATGCCTGCTAGCTTTTTCCAAGTCATTCTAGAGGGGCAGGAATAAAGTTGTCAGAAGAGAAAGTACAGCCTGACTACTTGCCAACACTTAGCAATACATAGCAAGAGCCTCCATTACAGAGTGGTAAGCCCTGTCTTAATGCACGGAACAATCCCACACCAGTTTGGATTTAAAGGGGTATTTATTTAAAGGGGTATTTATTTTAGGGGTAAAACTCACAAAACACCAACCGTCAGGAAAGGAGTCTAGTTGCTGGAGCAAGAGCCGGAACCAAGCGCTGGAACCAAGAGAGCAAGCCGAGGCTTGCCGCTCTTTTTAAAAGTGAAATAGACCACACCCCAGTGGGCTGGTATTTCAGCGGCTATTGGCTGGGAAGGTGCTCCCGCAGCACTATCTAGAGAAACAGCTGGCCCAGTGTGGACCTGGAAGAAACAGTGAGAAAGAATCTGGTCCTGTATAGATAACATTGTGCTAATGTGTCAAAATGCATGTATCAGGGAACATAAAATCATAATTAAAATATCTGGCTCCTATTTTTATCCTGTGGACAAGAACTATCAGTCTCTGTAAAACAAGATTTGTACTTTAAGTTCCATGAGGAAATGCATAATATTTCAAGAACTACCATAATTTAGGCAGCACTTTTATGTTAACAGAAGATGGTTCCCTGTTAAGAGTGAATACCAGTGCGTCACGTCTAACATGTTCCACTAAAATAGAGCCCTTTTAGAAAAAGTATAATGAACAGATCTACCTGTAAGATCCTTAGAACATTAGTATGAACTTAGGATTACTTGGCCCCAAGTTTGTATATGAAACTAAAAGACATTTTGTCATCCAGGACACCTATTCTCCTCGCTTCTGTCTTTTATGAAGTCCTTTGAAAAGATTTTCCTTTTGGACAGAGCAGACCCTTTTCATCTTCTCCTCTGATTCTTAATACTGCCTGAGTTGTAAGAAGGTGACTGAAATTTCTTTTGAGGTTAGTTCAAACACCCTTTCAGGGAATCAGTAACACAAATCCTAAGAAATTTAGTACTCACCCCCTACAATGTGCTTCTCAGTCTGTGAAAAACCTAAAACCCTTATAATACATGACTTATTTCTCTGCTTTCAAACACATTACTTTGAACCTTGTTTTATAAAAGACACTAGTCCATTTGCTTCTTGTATAACATAACCATGTTTCAAAATAAATAAAGGACACTACCCTAAGTCATCTAAAATGATGCTTAATGAGCCAAAAGATTTTTAAGTGATTAAAAAAAAATTAGAAGGTGCTTGTCGATTGGACCTTTAAGATTGTATTTTATGTGGTTTACCCAGCACCCATGAGCCTCCTAAGGCAATCTGTGTTTACTCTGTCTACGTGAGCTTTTCTGCACAGGCCGTTCTCACTCCACAAGATCAAACCCCACCCCATTTTTGGCATATTTACTTGCAGCTGAGGAGCCAGGAGAAATAGATGACACAGCAGAAGTCAATCTTCCTTCTTAAAAACAATTTGAACAGGGAGCATTTAAGGCTAAATTACATGGAGATGTCCCTTTAATAAGCAAAATTTACTTTCTGCAAGTCAAACTCTTGCCGAATAACAGTTGCAAGTATCAGAGATTCTTATGCAAGCTCAACTGTGATTAATATATCTGTGGAAAGTTATCAGTACTTTCTCTAGATGAACCTTCCTCAAGCTGTGGTCCATGGGTGGTACAGGCATCAAAATCCACTGAGATGCCCTTGCTAACAATGATTCCCTTATCCGACCCAGCAGCTGCCAACTAGAACTCTCCCTGGGTCACACTGACACAACCCATTAGGTACTTCACTCTGTTTGGATCAAGCCGTATCACCAAATCGCTACAGCAAGAGAATTAAAACAAATAAATGCAGCATTGTTTTGAATATTTATCTGTAAACCCTGCCTGCTGTGCTACAGAATTGCTTTTCTATAGTAATTCAAAATTATTAACATTAGGGTAAAGTGCACATTTTTGCAAAACAACACTTTTAGCCCTAACTGTCATTTGTTCTGTGCAATAGATCAGTCAGAAACAAATTTTAGACTTAGATTTCAGACTAAAATATAGCAGCATATAATTTAGTTAATTGAATACTTCAATTGTTTAATAATATTATTTTCCTACTACATATAGATAGCAAACTGACTGCAATTTAGTGTGGCAGAAAGTTTGAATATAGGCTGATATGTATTTTTAAAAATAGAATAATGCAATCTAAAATTACTTTCACTGTCTTGATATCTAAATGACACATTTAACTTCATACTGGCATGCATATGTCTCATCACATGTGCTTTGTGGGGTGATTTTATCTGAGATGTGAGCACCTCAACAGACCCACAACAAACCAAAGAAATAATTCCACCTAAGTCTAGCTTAGTGAGCTAGTGAACATGACTTACAGGAGCATGGGTGATTCAGGCAGCTACATCACTGAGCCCCACCCCAGCATGGGCAATGCTTTATGAAAACTGCATCCCTGAGGCTCCCTTTTCAACTTGCAGGTAGCTATAACTAAAAAAATCTGTTATTCTCTGGGAACTGTTTATTGCTTATGAAGTCTTTGGGAGAGGCCCCCAAACTAGAGTCTTGTAAGCTTCTTTTGAGCTTCAGGAGACTGTACATAATCTCCCCTCTTATATTAAGACTTAACATATACTTCCTCTATGTTTTCTCAGAAAAAATTAGAAATTACTTTGATGTCTGTATTCTTTATCCCTCAGAACTGGTACAACGAGAAAAATGGAAAGGGGGGGAGGGTGACAAATGTAGGAAAGTGTTGAGACTATGCCCAGATATAAAAATAGTGCCTAGTGAAGAAAATAGAGAGTAGATATTGACATTATATGGTGCTCTACATATGGTCATTTAATCTGCAAGCTGCCCAAGGATGCTGGGACCTAACATAATTTTAACTTTCCTTCCCCAAAAGAGCTTGTCACAAGAAAGAATAACATGCGCATTAAAGGTATTGAGCTTTCCTAATATTACTAGACATGTCAATTGTTTAAAAGGAAAATAAGTGTTTTCCCTTGTTAGCTACTACACTGATTCCCAAAGATAATTTCCCTTATTACTTTGGAAATGCCCAAACCAGTACTTCCCAAATTGTCTGCCTGTCACAATTAACTATTTTTTTCCAATCTATCAAGGACTGACAGACTTTCAAAAAATATAATAAAATTATTTGATAGAAAATGTATGAATAAAAAGGCAAGACAGAAAATATAGCTTCACTTTTATTAATTTTAAATTAAATTTTAAAATAAAAGTTATTATTAGATCCAACAAATAAGAAATATTGTAACTGGTATTGAAAATCTCTAAACACTCCCCTTTCTGGACTTGCCATATGGAGAACAGCAATCACAGATCTATACAAATTTCCCATAGCTTCCCATGAATGACCACCCCAGTATGTCATGGGCTCAGAGTCTGCTTACTCCACTTCCTAGAAGCTTCTAGAAAATGGATTACATTTGGCCTCTCAATTTTCTTAACCTCATCTGTGCACAATTACTCAATAACCGCCAAAACAGGTTTATAGTCCCGGTAGCAAATTTTTTAGAGGCTGTGTTGTATAATGAGATCAAGGCTAATTATAACAGCTAAAAGCACTTTCTCACAAAACATGAAAAAGCATCATTTCTTTCTGACCATTGCTTTTCCTAATGCTTTTTAAAATTCAAAGATGATTATCATCACTGTAGTGGTTTTAATAAGAATGGTACCCACAGACTCATTTTTGAAATACTTAGACACCAGGGAGCAGAACACTTCTGCTTCCGAATTGGGAGGATTAGGAGGTGTGGCCCTGTTGGAGGAAGTGTGTCACTGGGGTAGCCTTTGAGGTTTCAAAAGCCACACCATGCCTAGTCTCTGTCTTTCCCTCTTTGCAGATCTGGATGTAACTCTCAGCTATTGCTCCAGGGCCATGTCTGTCTGATTCCTGTCATGATAACTATGGATCAAGCCTCTGAAACTGTAAGCAAGCCTCCAATTATTATTTTTAATAAGAGTTGCCTTGGTCATGGTTTTGCTTCACAGCCATGGAGTAGTGACTAATACAATTGTTCACTGATATAAAAACCTGTGTAATGAAGAAGCCTGAAGGGTGCAGGGCAATGGAATCGGCGTGTTGGGAATGAGGAGAGGGGTGAGGTCATGAGGCTTCGGCCCTCAGGAATGGAGTAATGTCATTAATGTAAGAGTGGGCTTGTTACAAAAGTCATTCAGCCGTTCCTGGACTCTCTCCCCCTCTCACTTTCCACCATTGGATAACACAGCTTGAAAGCCTCCACCAGACACCAGCACACTGGCCTTGGACTTCCCAATCCACAGAAAGAATAAATCATGTTCTTTATGAATTACCTGGCATAAAGTATTCTGTTATAACTGCAGGAAGTAGCCTGCGCCATCAGCTGTCCTTCATTCAGGATACATAGAGAGCTATATTTCTGCCATTTCAATTGATCAGAAGTGTGTGAGCAGTCCTAGACAAGAGATAGCAAGAAGCCCTTAAGCAATTTCTCAGCAGTCTCTCTTTCCTTTAACAAGTAACCAAAATGGAACAAAATAATGATAATAAAAATTCCCCACCTACAGGAAGGGTCACTTGCTCCACCACGTATATCTGAAACACATGGAGGCCTGCCCAAGCTTTCTAGTCCTCAATGATTATGCAACACTGAACCTACATTTGGCATGCACTGAAACCAAAGCACAAGCAAGAAACCAACCTTTATATACATGTAATTTTAGACTCCATTATTGCTAAAGCATAGCCTAACCTAAGTAGAATAGTAAACAAGAAAGAAAGAAAAGAAAAGAAAAAAAGAATAATTATGTAGGAACAGCAGATGACACCAAGTAATTATTTACAAATGAATAAACTATAGTTCACTGAGCAATGTGAGACTATAAGGTTGGGATTTTCACTTATCAAAAGTGTGTAACAGTGAAAGTCTAGTAGAGGCTTAAGAAAGGCCACCCAGAGGATGTGAAACTGAAATTATGGTACCAAATCATTTTGGGAAATGGAGAAAATAAGTGTTTCAGGCAGAAGAAATTCTGTTTGGAAAAGAAGCTACAAAGGGTACTGACTAAAAATGTAGACCAGGACAAGCTTCTAGAAGCTAACTGCAGACCAGTTACAATCCCTGCCTTTCCCTCTCGATCCTGAATTGTGCCATGGACTCTTCTTTTTTCCAGATTCACCACACCTGGAAAGCCTCCCATGTTTACAACTGGCCAAACGAAACAGAGCCACAGTGCAGGAGCCACGAGGCCTGCATAGTCTGTTACCAGGCAAAAGCAAATCCCACACCTACACTTGATTCATTCTAAATTTTATGATTTTATAAATTAGATTAATATTGTTTCTCTTCCAAGCATAAAAAAACAAATTGACTTTAATCAAATATGAAAAATTACCATATGAATTAATGAGAAAAACTTAATTTCTAGGGCATAAAAGAATTGCCATTTCATTACTTACAAATATAATAACAATTTAATAGAATATCAACAATGTTATGGAGGAATTTTTAATATCTCCCTCTCAATAAATCAGTGTATCAACAGTATTTATTAGATACTACCTTCAGAGTCTGAGCTACAAACTTCCTTTTTTTGGTTTGGTATAGATTTTTTAACACATTTTATCTTCAAAAATGTTTACAGAATAGATATGATATCTACATATCAAAATAAAACAACTTGTTAATTGTCTAAAAATACTTCCAAATGATTCTTATGATTCTAGCCATTTTTGCTGTAACAGCATCATTGTCTGGCTGTAGAAGTACACTGTATCTTCTCCTTCTTAATCACTTTGGGGTCTGTTCTTCCTTTTCAATAGCCTAGTTTTTATACATTTTCAATGTTCATTGCTATCCATTCCCTTAGGTTCCATTCTCATCTTCAGAATGTTTCCCAGGTACTTTCTTGGATTTTAGTTTATTCTTATTTTTCTGTGACCCAGAAGTTCATTGTAAGGTTGCTTCACAAATCTGTCCCTTCTCCATGAAAAAAACTGAAAGCCATAGATGTTTCCCCTAGACCTATTTCTCATGTTTCATCTGGTTTTGTCCAGTTGGTGTGGAAATTATGAAGAAATTTCTGAGCAAGAGAAGAGAGGATGTGATAATGGAAATGGACCCAAAAAGCAGTGCCTCTGAAGAGGAGAGCCTTACAGATCCTGCATGACCCTGTGTGCAATGCTATTCTCATGGCTGTAGTGAACTGTACACACCATCTGAGAAGAGATGTGCTGGGCCTGCTCCGCCTGCAGACAGCTCCTTTCTCAGTGTGGCCTGCAAGAACCCCTTTGTTGCCTACTCCATTACTCCATTATGTATTAATGGTCTCTAGTATTGATGATATGGAACAGCTTGATGATGTTTGCCTGGTCCAGCAAATTTTACTTTTCTTGTAGTAATTTTTTCCCAAAGCATAGGACCTTTTATTTATTTTTTAAATTGTTTTTATTGAGCAAATATTTTTCTCAGCTCCCCTCTCTTCCTCTCTCCTACCCTTCTACCCTCTCCCATGATCCCCATGCTTCCAATTTACTCAGGAGATCTTGACTTTTTCTACTTCCCATGTAGATTACATCCATGTATGTACCTCTTAGGGTTTTCTTTGTTGTCTAAGTTCTCTGGAATTGTGAAGTGTAGGCTGGTTTTTCTTTTTTCTTTTTTTGACTAAAAGCCACTTATGAGTGAGTGCATATTATACTTGTCTTTCTGGGTCTGCGTTACCTCACTCAATATGTTTTCTAGATTCATCAATTTGCCCTCAAATTTCAAGATGTTGTTATTTATTTTTTTCCATTGTGTAGTACTCCATTTTGTAAATGTACCATATTTTCCTTATCCAATCTTCAGTCGAGGGCATTTAGGTTGTTTCCAGGTTCTGGCTATGATGAAAGAAACTATTGTCCTAAGCATGAACAGTTGAATAGACAAAAAGTTGCTGGAAATGCCTCCATGAGAACAGAAAAGCCTTGAGAAATCAAGAAACACAGAAGATAGACTCTTTTTGCTAGAAGTGCTTTAAGGTTTCAGTTCACACATAGCAGTTTCTATGACCCTTCAGATTCCCTTCATCCCTGTACTATGCTTGGAACAACTACTTTCACCTTCCATCCACCCCTAAATCAAGACCCCTCCGCAGCTTAAAGGCTAATGCAGAATAAAGACCTCAGAACAAACTCTAGCCACATTGCACATGCCATTCAAAACAATGATTTTGTCTTCTCTCCCTTGATACCAAATTGTGTATCCTGCTTTCATTCTTTGAAAAGTAAGTCATTTAATTTGACATTTACCCTAACAGTTAACTTTAAATCCCCTTTGCTGATAATTAGTAAAATTATTTACATGATTATATTGTGCCTTGATTTACTTCATATTTCAGTTTAATGAAAAGCCATTCTTATCCTATGCCAGTCATTCACAAATAAGTACCAGATTAATAGTTTATACAGCTGCCAATGCCACCGCTAGTTGTGACATCTAATATAATATTAACATGTTTCTGCAATATGGAAATAATTGCAATTCCTGTGTCTGTTCTTAGCAGAAACCAGTTAATTTACTTCTATGTGACAATTTGTGTGATGTTGAATCAAATTATGATTAATTATTCTAAACCTGAGTACCTTGCTCTGCACGGTTGGATTCTAGGTGCATAAAGACAGAGATAGATGTATGAATTATTCTGCATAAAATATGTGAGGAGTCCATAAAAACACTTTACACAGTACCCTTGAAAATTGAGTCACTGCTTGCCAGGATAGGTTAGAGAATCAAGCATATTGATTATTCCTCTGCCTTTTAAGTCCTCTGTTCCCTCTCTTCCTAATACTTACTACCCATCAAATCGCCTCAAAAAATGTTGCTTAAAACTTACCAGAATCTAATTGCTAAAAATCTGTCATATTGATACCAGGACATTTATATTTTATAATAATAGAAATTTATAACCTTTCTGCATTCAGGGTACAATATTTAAAATCAGTCAGTACAACTGAATTCTCAGAGGAATACTCAATTTTTAATAATTCTACTCTTTCTAAAAATCCTTAGATATTAGAAGAGAGAGTTAATGAAAAGATCATAAGAACTCACTTTACAAAAGAATGACTTTTACTGTCTCCTCAGGGGCCTTTCTGTCCAGTATGGATGACAGTTTAAGCTGATAAACAGATGACTTCTGTCCCAGCTTGAAAGCCTCTAATTTACTTCTCTGTAGAGAAGATTAAAGGAATTTTCCTTTAATTTGAGCAACACTGTCCATCACCACCTTCTTCTCACCGTATTTACTCCTCATAATGTAAAGTGACTATGCGTGCTATTGCGAAAGAAGTAGATGCTGTACTAGCTAAGATTATGCTGGGAGATAGTCTAGTGAGTAATGTGCTTGCTGTGCAAGTGTGAAGGCCTGAGTTTGAATATCTAAGACATATTTAAATCCAGGTAAAGCAGCATATGTAATCCCAGTACTTCTATGGCAAGATGGAAGATGCAGACAGACCCTCCAGAAGCTGCTCACAGCTCAAGAAGCCTGGAAAACACAGTAGAGAACAACAGGTTTAAGACCCTGTCTCAAACAAGGTCAAGGGCAAAACAAATATGCAACACTTTCCTGTGACATCTACAATGTGTCATGGCATACATGCACCCACAAGGACATGTACAGAGACAGACAGACACACCGACAGACAGACAGACAGAACATATATGTATATCACACACATGCATACATGCATCTTTCTCTATCTCTCTCTCATATATATACTTGCAAAACTAATAGGTCATTGGTGCGGGAAAAGTAGCTCCACCATGCTTGTTGTGTAAGCATGAGGACCTGGGTTCAGATCCCCAGAAAGCATGTAAAAATCCAGAAATAGCGGAATACATCTGTAATGCTAATGATGACCATGCAGAGACAGGAGTATCACTGTGCCTTCTTGGTCAGTTACCAAATCATTAGCTATAGATTCAGTGAGAAACCCTGTCTAAAAAGATAGAGATAAAATGAGGAAGATGCCTAACCTCTACTTCTGGCTTCAATGGATGTGCAAATGTACACATACATACATACATACATACATACATACATACATACATACATATATACATACACATGCAGACACACATGCACATGAATACAGCAAACATATACTCTCTCTCCCTCCCTCCTTCCCTCCCTCCTCCCTCTGTCTGTCTGTCATGCAAGCTTCTGGAAGATGGAGGCAGTCACTAGTCTTATCCAGCCTTCATACCCATGAACCACATTAATGACCATCATAGCACAATAACCCTAGGCTTTCAGTAAAGGAATACATACCATGGCAGTAACCAAAAGCTCTCTAAGTGGAATTAAGACACACTCAAAAAAGGTATAAAATCATGCTACCAGAAACCTAGCTAACTATTCAGTACTGATGAAGTCATGGATATTGGAAGAGAACCTATAACAACTGCTTTACTAAGCCAGCATAATCATTGGCAACAATCTAAACCTTTATATTTATACCCACAGGTAAGTACAGACTTCACCCCTCATTAAGGAAACTTCATTTAAAACAGATGGAGACTGTTACAGAAAACCACAAACAATCAAAATGCAAAGTTCTGGAGTCTAATTCCAAGGGATATATATGTCTGTCACCTAAGGATCAGGGAACATTGTAGAAGACAGGGCAGAAAAATAGTCAGAGTCAGAGAAACAGGAGTTTGTCGTGTCTCCTGTTATATCAAAAGCTGCATCCATAAAGTCTCACCAACATGGCTGTCTACATAGGAGTTGAACAGGACAATAACAATCGATGTGCCAAAGTGAAAGAAGGAAAGCCCTTGAGGCCTCAGCCCTATGCAAGGAATTACAGCCAACTAAGGAATTCTGAGAGTGGGAGAAATAGCCTTCTCCATGGAAGAATACACCAATGTTATCTATTATTAGATGCTTATCTCTGAAAACATACATGAAAATAATGTTATATGTGCTAACCATGTTATATTTAGGATGATATATGTATATACATAAAAGCATGACAACTAATGAGAAAAGAAGCCATGAATTTGAAAGAGAGCAAGGAGAGGTTTATGCAAGAGTTTGGACTGAGGAAAAGGAAGAGAGTAATGTAATTATAATCTCAAAAATTAAGAAAACTAAAATTGAACAGTAGGTTATTTTAAATTAGATAAAACTTGAAAAATTGCACAGTGATTTTCATTTGCAAAGTGATTTACACATTGCTCACACAAAAAAAATAGATTCAAAACATTTATAAACACAGATGCACACTCAAAATTAACAGCTGATCTTCCCCAAAAAATTTGTGTCACCAATAAAAAAATAACTAACAGAAAATCAGGACAAATAAGCAGGGTCACAGTTGTGAGTACCTGGCTATACAATGACAAGCCTTTGGAAGGAGATGTAGGTTCAATAAACCCTTAAATCTAAGCAGAGATTCATAGACAGTTGCAATAGGAACACACAAATTCATTTTTGTGTGCCCTGAGACACAGAGTAGAGTTGAGTTTCAAGAGGACACACTGATCTCGTAGAGGAAATCTCCAATAGCACCATATTCAGTTTGTGGCATGGGAGTGACTGTCTGTTTTTAAACCAGGGTGTACAGTGAAGGACAGGAACAAAAACTTAAAAACTTTCAGATGAGCCAAAATTGAAGCACATGTAAACATTGAGACCAATGATACTGTGGTTGCTAATACTAGCACTATTTGAAAGGATCAAAGGACTTATACTAAGATGATAAGAAATGACTTGGGGAAATCTAAGGAACTGACCAGACCTCATGGTAGGATCAATAACGATGCAAAAATATTAAATCTCATTTAAAAGGCTTTTCTTTGAAAAGAAAGAGCTAAGGTTCCTCTTTGTACCAAATTATTGTTCTGTAGGGGCCAGAGAATGACTTACAATAATTGTGCTTTCCATTTTGAACGAGCAAGTTGATTAAATATATAGCAAGCGGACAAAATTAAGGAAAAAACAACCATTAGCAAATGGAGAGACAGAGCAAATAGATAAGTAAAGGATCTACATGTATTTATCAAGAATTATTTGGGAAGCCCCATTGAGGCTATCAGCTGGAGTTCCTAATTGAAAAGTTATCCTGAGTCTGCAGTTGTCACCCAGATGTGAAGGAAGCATGATGAGAATGAATCACTGATAAACAGGGTAGCAGTCAGATGGGTTTGACCCTTTTTTCCCTCCAGGTGTCTAAGACAAGGGTATGCATAATTGGAATGCATGTACCAAAGATGGGGAATTGCAATAGAGAGACTACATTGGGTCTCAGAAGCAACTTTGGTTTCTAAACTGTGTTAAGACTGTGAGAGACTGGACCCCCCAGGAGCAGCTACAAGGGAACAGGCCCAAACCAGAGACCTCTGCAGGACTGGGTGTGAATCAGCAATCTCGGAGGTAGCAGGCATGAGACCAAGAACTCTGTGGGACCAGACCCAAGCCAGGGACCTCTGCAGGAAAGAGCAGGCCCAGGCCAGGGACATCTATGGAAACAGTCCTTAGCCAGCAACCTTGGCTGTAGCAGGCCTGAACCAGCGATCTCCACTGGAGCAGGCCTGAGGCAGTGACCACCACAGGAGCAGGTACAAGGGAGCAACTACCGAGGAATCAGGCCCAAGCCAGGGACATTTGGGGAAAGAGGACTGAGCCAGGGACCTCTGTGGGAGCAGGCCTGAGCCAGGGACCTCTGCGGGAGCAGGCCTGAGCCAGGGACCTCTGCGGGAGCAGGCCTGAGCCAGGGACCTCTGCGGGAGCAG
>NC_022031.1:2315076-2316743 GCF_000317375.1 Microtus ochrogaster | reverse complement strand
GGCCTGAGCCAGGGACCTCTGCGGGAGCAGGCCTGAGCCAGGGACCTCTGCGGGAGCAGGCCTGAGCCAGGGACCTCTGCGGGAGCAGGCCTGAGGCAACAACTTCCACAGGAGCAAGTTCAGAGAGGCTATCACTGAGGGAGCAGGCCCAGGTCAGAGACCTCTGAGGGACTGAGCATAAATCAGCAACCTCTGAGGTAGCAGCCCTGAGCCATCAACCACTACCAGAGCAGGTTCAAACCAGCGACCTCTGCCAGAGCAAGCCCTAGCCACTGACCTATGCTAGAGCAGGCCCAAGGCAGCAAACTCAGCAGAAGCAACCCCAAGCAAGCAACCTCTGTAAGAGCAGGCCCAAACAATCCTTAATATTACAGAGCAACCTCAGAGAGCACCGAGTGGCATTCAGGCACACCACGTGACCTTTGGAGTGATTAGAACCATGGCCCTGACTGCACCACAAGGAGCAACCATCTGAGTCTTGGATCCGCTGGCACCTAGAAAATTAAACACCAGAAATACAGACAGCCCCAATAACACAAATTAGAGGAAAAGATGGGTAGATAAGGTAAGAACACACTCAACACCACAAAGAGCAACACCACACCAATAAAAGCTAGTGATCCTACAACAGTAAGACTTGAACAACCAAATATAGATGAAGCAGAAGAAATTGACCTAAAAAGTAACTTAAGGAGAATGTTTGAAGCCCTTAAAGAGGAAATGAAAAATTCCCCCAAGGAAATAGAGAAAAAGATAAGCAAAAAATTGGAAAAAAATCAACAAATCCCTTAAAGAAAACCAAGAAAAAGCAATCAAACAGGTGAAAGAAATGATTAAAGACTTGAAGATAGAAATAGAGATTACAAAACACAAACAAAAGAAATTATAGAAATGGATATTATAAGAAAACTATCAGGAACCCCAGTGTAAGAATAAACAAGAGATGGAAGAGAGAATCTCAAGCACAGATGATACAATAAAGGAAATAGACTCATCATTCAAAAAAATCATTAAATCTAACAAAAGCTTAACACAAAATATCCAGAAAATATGGAACACCATGAAAAGACTAAACCGAAGAATAGTAGGTATAGAAGAAGGAAAAGAACTCCAGTTCAAAAGAAACAGAAAATCTATTTAAAAAAATCATAGAAGAAAACTTTCCCAACCTAAAAAAAGATAGGCATATGAATATACAAAAAGCTTAAAGACACCAAATAGACTGGATTTAAAAAAAAGTCTTTTCACTACATAATAATCAAAACAATTAAACATAGAGAATAAAGAAAAAACATTAAGAGCTGCAAAGGAAAAAGGCCAAGTAACATATAAATAAAGGCAGACTTATCAGAATTACACCTGACTTCTCAATGAAAGCAATAAAAGTCAAAAATTCCTAATCAAGTGTTATACAGACATTAAGAGACCAAGGATGTCAGCCCAGACTTCTATAGCCAGCAAAACTTTCAATTACCATAGATGGACAAAACGAGCTATTCCTTGGCAGAATCAGATTTATTTAATACCTAGCTACAGGGCGGTGGTGGTGCACGCCTTTAATCCCAGCACTCAGAAGGCAGAGGCAGGCGGATCTCTGTGAGTTCGAGACCAGCCTGGTCTACAGAGCTAGTTCCAGGACAGGCTCCAAAGCCACAGAGAAACCCTGT
>NC_022031.1:2306467-2314881 GCF_000317375.1 Microtus ochrogaster | reverse complement strand
AAAAAAAAAAAAAAAATACCTAGCTACAAACTCTGCCCTACTAAAAGTACAAGAAGTAAAACTCCAACCCAAAAAAGTTGGCTACATCCACAAAACACATCAGAAACATCATCTACTATGATCAAGCAGGCTTCATCCCAGAGATGCTGGGATGGTTCAACATAGAAAAATCTATCAATGTAATCCAACATATAAACAAACTGAAAAATAAAAACCACATGATCATCTCATTAGATGCTGAAAAAGTCTTTGACAAAACACAACATCTCTTCATGATGAAGGTCTTGGAGAGAGCAGAGAACACACCTAAACATAATAAAGGCAATATACAGCAAGCCAACAGCCAACATCAAACTAAATGGAAAGAAACTCCCAGCAATCCCACTGAAATCAGGAACAAGACGGATGTCTACTCTCTCCATATCTATTCAATATAGCTCTTGATGTTCTAGCTAGAGCAATACAACAACAAAAGGAGGTCAAGGGGATACAAATCAGAAAAGAAGAAGTCAAACTTTCACTGCTTGCTGATGATATGATAGTTTACATAAGCAGCCCCAAAAATTCTTCCAAGGAACATTTACAACATTTAATAATGTAGCAGAATACAAGATTAACTCAAAAAAATCACTAGCCCTACTTCACACAGATAATAAATGGGCTGAGAAAGAAATCAGAGAAACATAAGCCTTCACAATAGCCACTGATACATAAAATATCTCTGAGTAACTCTAACCAAACAAGTGGAAGACCTGTATGACAAGAATTTAAATCTTTTAAGAAAGAAATTAAAAAGACATCAGAAAATGGAAAAATCTCCTATGCTCTTGGGTAGGCATAATTAACATATAAAAATGGCAATCTTACCGAAAGCAATCTACAGATTCAATGCAATGCCAATCAAAATCCCAGCAAAATTCTTCACAGACCTCGAAAGAACAGTACTCAACTTCATATGTAAAAGCAAAAAAACTCATGATAGCCAAAATAATCCTATACAACAAAGGAACTTCTGGAGGTATCACAATCCCTGACTTCAAACTATACTACAGAGCTACAGTACTGAAAACAATTGGCATAAAAACAGACAGGAGACCAATGGAACAAATCGAAGACCAAGATACCAATCGATACACCTATGGACACCTGATTTTTGACAAACTAGCAAAAATATCAAGTGGAACAAAGAAAGCATATTCAACAAATGGTACTGGCATAACTGGATATTAACATGTAGAATAATGAAAATAGATCCATATCTATCACCATGCACAAAATTCAAATCCAAATGTATCAAAGACCTCAACATGAAACCAACCACACTGGGCCTCACAAAGAGAAAGTGGGAAGTACACTTGAATGCTTTGGCACAGGAGATCACTTCTTAAATATAATCCCAATAGCACAGACACTGAGAGAAACAATTAATACATTGGACCCCCTGAAACTGAAAAGCTTCTGTAAGACAAAAGACATAGTCAACAAAGCAAAATGGAAGCCTACAAAATGAGAAAAGATCTTCACCAACCCCACATTGGACAGATCTCCAAAATATACGAAGAGCTCAAGAAATTGGTCATCAAAAAAAAAATCCAATAAATAAATAGGATATATATCTAAATAGAGAATTCTCAAGAGAAAAATTTAAAATGGCTGAAAGACACTTAAGGAAATGTTTAACATCCTTAGCCATCAGAGAAATGCAAATCAAAACAACACCTATAAAAATGGCCAAGATCAAAAATACTGATAACAACTTATGATGGAAAGGACATGGAGAAAAGGGAACATTCCTCCATTGCTGTTGGGAATGCAAACTAGTACAGACCCTTTGGATATCAGTATGGCTATTTCTCACAAAATTAGGAAACAACCTACCTCAAGAACCAATAATTCCAAATTGGGGTATATACTCAAAGAATGTACAATCATACCCACAAGGACATGTGCTCAACTATATTCATAGCAGCATTATTTGTAGTAGCCAGAACCTGAAAACTACCTAAATGCCCCTCAACCAAAGAATGGATAAGGAAAATGTACATGTAGTACAATGAAGTACTACACAGTGAAAAAAAATAATGACATCTTTAGATTTGCAGGCAAATGGATGGATCTAGAAAACATCATATTGAGTGAGGTAACCGAGACCCAGAAAGACAAATATAGTATGTACTCACTCATAAGTGGCTTTTAGACATAAAGTAAAGAAAAACAGCCTACAATTCATAATCCCAAAGAACCTAGACAACAATGAGGACCCTAAGAGAGACATACATGGATCTAAATTTCATGGGTTAGAAAAAGACAAGATCTCCTGAGTAAATTGGGAGTGTGGAGACCATGAGAGAGGATTGGAAGGAAGAGGAGCAGAGCAAAATATATAGCTTAATAAAGAAATAAAAACAATAAAAAAGAAAGAAAAGTAATCCCAGGTAGAGATGAGTATCCTTCAGGTAAGGTTTCCAAATAAACAAAGCAACTAGCAGCAGATAACATCATCAACCCAGACACTGTCAGCATCCAGCAGAAAGTGAGATGAATGTAGTTAGCTAGAGTTCCCAATTCAGGTTCTTCTCCATGAATGGGCTTCTGACTTCTCATCACTATGGTAGGCAACTACAGTTGCTCCTCCCTCCTCTCTTTCAATTTCCTCCCCTAACCTCTCATCAACTTCTGCATCTCCTCCTCCATGGGAGTAAACAAAACAAGGCATATCAAGGTGAGGCAGGACCAAGTTTCTCCCACTGCATCAAGGCATGGCGAGACATCCCAGCATGGTGAGTTGGTTCTAAAATCCAGCTCATGCACCAGGGGCAGGTCCTGATCCCACTGTTAGGATACTGACAAACAGACCAAGCTACACAACTGTAACTACGGCAGACCCACAGGCTCCCTACCTGTCAGTCCAGAGTCCATGGGCTCCCACTACGTCAGGTCAGCTATATCTGTGCGTCCCCCATCATTATCTTAATTCCCCTCTCTTTACTCATACAATCTCACCTCCCTCTCTTCATCTGGAGTCCCAGAAATTGGCCCAGTGGTTGGCTGTGGATCTCTGTATCTGCTTCCATTAGTTACTGGATGAAGGTTCAATAATGACAATTAGGGTAGTTTAGTCACCAATCTGATTACAGGAGAAGGCCTGTTCAAGCATCCTCTTCACTATTGCTACGAGTCTTAGATGGGGTCAACCTTGTGAATTACTGGGAGTTTTCCTGGCATCAGGTTTCTCACTAACCCAAAATGCCTCCCTCTATCAAGATATCTCTTTCATTAAATGACCCCTCCATCCCACCCTGTCCCCAGTTTACCAAGGAGATCTCATCTAATTCACTTTCCCAAGAGATCCCTGTGTCCCTCTTAAGGTCTTCCTTGTTACCTAGATTGTCTGCAGCTATGGACTTTACCCTGTTTATTCTTTGATTTACATCTAATATCCACTTATGAATGACATACCATGTTTGTCTTTCTGGGTCTGGGTTACCTCACTCAGGATGATTTTTTTTCTAGTTCCATCCATTTGTCTGCAAATTTCATGATATTGTTTTTTTTTAACACCGAGTAATACTCTACTGTATGAATGTACCACAGCAGAAGGTACTTTTATATTGTGAGATAAGTGACAGTAGCCTCAGTTAAAAATAGACTACTTCTAGCTGTTCTCTAGAGCACAATGCTTTAAAGGCCCTTAGCTGACTGTCGTTCTTATTATAGACTGAGACCAGCTGACCCAAAAAATGGGGGTGAATGTGGAGAGCATTGTTATCTAGATCAGTCCATTTGCCCACAAATTTATTTATTTTATTTTATTTTTTATTTATTTTGTTGTTGTTGTTGAAAAAATTTCTGCCTCCTCCCCTCCTCCCATTTATCTCCCCCTCTCCCCACTCCTCTCCCCCTCCTCCTACTCCATTCCCCTCCCTCTCCAGTCTGAAGAGCAGTCTAGATTCCTGCCCTGTGGGAAGTCCAAGGTCCTCCCCCCTCCATCCAGGTCCAGGAAGGTGAGCATCCAAACAGGCTAGGCTCCCACAAAGCCTGTTCGTGCAGTAGGATCGAAACCTAGTGCCATTGTCCTTGGCTTCTCATCAGCTTTCATTGTCCACCATGTTCAGAGAGTCCGGATTTATCCCATGCTTATTCAGTCCCAGTCCAGCTGGCCTTGATGAGCTCCCAATAGATCAGCCCCACTGTACAGTGGGTGGATGCACCCCTCGCGGTCCTGACTTTCTTGCTCATATTCTCCCTCCTTCTGCTCCTCATTTGGACCTTGGGAGCTCAGTCCGGTGCTCCAATGTGGGTCTCTGTCTCTATTTCCATCCATCGCCAGATGAAGGTTCTAAGGTGATATGCAAGATATTCACCAGTATGGCTATAAGATAGGGTCATTTCAGGTTCCCTCTCCTCAGTTGCCCAAGGTACTAGCTGGGGACATCCCACTCTTGGAAATATACCCAAGAGATGCCGTATTATATGACAAAAGCATTTGTTCAACTATGTTCATAGCAGCATTATTTGTAATAGCCAGAACCTGGAAACAACCTAGATGCCCTTCAATGGAAGAATGGATGAAGTATGGAATATATACATATTAGAGTACTACTCAGCGGTAAAAAAACAATGACATCATGAATTTTGCATGCAAATGGATGGAAATAGAAAACACTATCCTTAGTGAGGTAACCCAGACCTAAAAAGATGAACATGGGATGTACTCACTCATAATTGGTTTATAGCCGTAAATGAAGGACATTGAGCCTATAATTTGTGATCCTAGAGAAGTTAAATAAGAAGGTGAACCCAAAGAAAAACATATAGTCATCTGCCTGGATATGGGAAGTAGACAAGATTTCTGGGCAAAAACTGGGAACTTGGGGGTGAGGTGGGATGGGGGTAAGGGGAGAGGGGGTGAGAAAAGTGAGAAGGGGAGGATGGGGAGCTTGGGGGAATGGGATGGTTGGGATAATGGAAGGATGGATATGGGAGCAGGGAAGTATATATCCTAATTAAGGGAGCCATCTTAGGGTTGGCAAGAGACTTGACTCAAGAGGGGCTCGCAGGTGTCCAGGGAGTTGCCCACTAATTTAAAGATGTCATTATTTTTTTCACCATGTAGTACTCCATTGTGTAAATGTACTACATTTTCCTTATCCATTCTTCCATCAAGAGACAGCAGGGCCAAGGGTACTTCTCATGACATAGTGCTTGTGTGACTCTAGAGTCAATCTCTGGTACTTGAAAAACTAAAAATAAATGTTAAAAGTAATATTAAAATTATGATTCAATAAGTGGAGAATACAGGGTTATACTTGATTTACTATCTGACATTTCTATCAAAAATGTTTTATGGTCATCTACAAAGATCAATGAAGATTCTCAAAAGAATTCAGGTTTCTCTCTAGTAACATTAGAGCACTCAGTTTGCATCTTCAGGCCATGTTTCAATCTTTGTCTTCTTGGCTTGTGACCTTTTCACTCTACCTATAGCAGCTCACACGTTTTCCCCTCAGCCCTGACTCTGCTTTGACCACCCACTTTCCATCATGTTATCTGGGCATGCTACTTCTTCTGACTTTATCCTCTGAGAAATCAATAACTTTCCAAACTAAGTACCAGTAAATGTCTTCTGCAAAGACTATAGAGGATGTGTTTTTCACCTGGCCAGCTACACAGTCATGGTCACAACTACAAACCTCGGCTGCTTTGTATGTAGGAGAAAAGTAGCCTTGGACATGGCATGTTCTTAGAGTGCCAAATTTATAGAGAGGGCAACAGGCTATGGAATCCACCGTGGTACTATAGATTCAGTTCAGACATTATCTTTCCTTTTTCCTGTTTTATTAATCAGATCTAGCAAAACAGCAGGCACCCTATAGGTACTCAATGTTGACTACTGAATGAATTAAGCAGATAAATGACTGAACAGATGATGGATATTGACTATTGAATGGATAAGTATACAAATGAATGAACTCATGATAGATAGAGATGTTAATGTGAGGTAGATCTTGAAAAATGGATGGTATTTAACAGATGACCTTTTGAAATATACCTGTGAAGTGCTTTTAAATCTAAGGGGAAACAGTTTGTTTTTCCTATTGAACAACCTGCTTCATTCATTGTGGTGATATTGATTGAGGAGTACCTGCTAAAGGCAAAGCCCTTGAGAATTAACATTCAGTGGAGCAGTGCTTCCCAGAGCTGAAGACTATAAAACACTACAAGTCACTACACCCACGAAATGTGCCTATTATCGGCTGTGCATGAAAGTCCTTCTAAAAGTTAATGGGATCCAAATGCATAGTGCAGAGTAGGAGAGAGGAATACTCAAACCAAATTACATGGGAATTTATGACATGATGTCACTCTGTGTTGAATCAAGGGATTTGGGTTATTGAAGATAGCATCCTAATGAAGTCTTTTCATCTGTCCTGCCCATCACTGACCCTCAATTAGCTACACATTGGAAAGGAGAGCATGGCACAGCACCAACATGCTAATCCTTTGTTTGAGAGGCTCCCATGGTCTTTATGTCCCCTTCATGTGTCCTTAATCTTCTTTAATTAACTATGAGTTTCTTCATTTGTATTGTTTATTATTCTGTTCAATTGGATCTCCTCGTAGCCATCTGTTCTAATGTATATTTTATAAGTGATCTTCATATTTTTGATGTCATACCACTTTAGGCAATGGTTTATGCAATTGTTGCTAAGATGACAGAATAACAATTTTGAATGCCTGTAAATTTAATATTTAAGCTATGTAAATCAAAATATTTACTCCAAATATAAGTATCTGTCATTAAGCTTTAAACAAACATATTTTATTGCATTGAATTCATAGTGTCAGATTTTTAGCAAGTGAGCTTCTTCTATGTGTATTTGTTCTGGGATCCCACAGTGTTGTAATGGGGTCTAGTCAATTATGAAAACTGAAATTTTGCTGGCCTTATTCAGTCTTCCAAGGTTGAATATCTTCTCCTTGAACAACTACCCTCCTTTGGTCTCAAGCATTGAAAAATGTCCATATTTATAAGATTTATTTATTCTGTAAGTATAGGTGAGTACCTGCATGTATGTATGTATATCAGGTGCATGACCTTCTCAAGGAGATCAGATGGTATCAGGTTTCCTGGGTTTGGAGTAACAGTTGTGCTGACATAAGTGTCCTGGGAAATACATCTGGATCTGCTGGAAGAGAAGCCAGTGTTCTTAACTCCTGAGCCATAAAGGGGACCTGATGTATGTTTCCCCACTCTGGAATTTCCTGCTAGACCTCAAAGCTAATACAAGGGGTGCTCAAACTCCACTGCCAAGGTAATAGGAGGGAGAGATTCCACCCTTTTTATGTTTTGTTGGTAAGGAAACATCTTACACATCAACACTTTATATTTTAGGGAAAGCAAAAGCACATGCTTTATTGCAATGAGGAGTTTTAGTCTTTTTCTTGCTTTTCAGGGCAGGGATAGAATCTCTGACCTTCTGAATGCTAGCCAAGCAATCTGTCTGAAATAGCCTCCAAGAATAGATTCCAGGGAAAACACACCAACTACTTTCAAAAAAAAAAAATCTTTTCCCATGATGACAAATGTTTTATCCTGGAAAAGTTTGTTTCCCTGCTACAGTCCACTGGAACCAGGCCTTCCATAAGAGTCACCTCAGGGTTGGCAAGAGACTTGACCCTAGAGGGGCTCCCAGGTGCCCAGGGAGATATCTCCAGTTAGTTCCTTGGGTAGCTGAGAGAGGGAACTTGAAATGGCCCTATCCTATAGTCATATTGATGAATATCTTGCATATCACCATAGAACCTTCATCTGGTGATGGGTGGAGATAGAGACAGAGACCCACATTGGAGCACCAGACTGAGCTCCCAAAATCCCAGTGAGGAGCAGAAGGAGGGAGAACATGAACAAGGAAGTCAGGACCGCGAGGGGTGCACCCACCCACTGTACAGTGGGGCTGATCTATTGGGAGCTCACCAAGGCCAGCAGGACTGGGACTGAAAAAGCATGGGATAAAACCGCACTCTCTGAACATGGTGGACAATGAGGGATAATGAGAACCCAAGGACAATGGCACTGGGTTTTGATCCTACTGCACATAGTGGCTTTGTGGGAGCCTAGCCAGTTTGGATGCTCACTTTCCTAGACCTGGATGGATGGGGGAGGACCTTGGACTTCCCACAGGGCAGGGAACCCTGACTGCTCTCTGGACTAGTGAGGGAGGGGGAGAGGAGTGGGGGAGGGGGAGAGGAGCAGGGGAAGGGGGAGGGAAATGGTAGGCTGGGAGGAGATAGAAATTTTTTTTCAATAAATAAATAATTAATTTCTTTAGGTTCGCCAATTGTAGACTCCGTGACCCTTATTTATGGCTAGAAACCAATTATGAGTGAGTACATCCCATGTTCATCTTTTT
>NC_022031.1:2268617-2304896 GCF_000317375.1 Microtus ochrogaster | reverse complement strand
AAAAGCCGGGCGGTGGTGGCGCACGCCTGTAATCCCAGCACTCGGGAGGCAGAGGCAGTCGGATCTCTGTGAGTTTGAGGCAAGCCTGGTCTACAAAGGGAGTTCCAGGATAGGCTCCAAAGCTACAGAGAAACCCTGTCTCGAAAAACCAAAAAAAACTAACTAAAAAGTGCATCATCATTCCTGGTATCTTGTCAGAACAAATGGCCTCGTGCAGATAAGAATATTAAATGTTTGAATGTTTGGTCACTTTATTTTAAAACTGAGAAAGATTTTCCAATATAGCAATGTGATCAACCATAATGTTCTAAAAATGCCACTGTCTGGTCCAGAAAAAAAAAAACCTGAAATTTAATTATCTATCACTCAGAAATCCTTGGGAAAGGAAAACACTAAAGTATGTTCTAGGGGAATGTCTATCATAATCTTCACCACCCTGAGAAACATGAGCAGAGGACCCAGGACTTAGACAAGCCAAAGACAACATGTAATAATGTGTACCCTTTTCCTAGAAATTAGACTGGGTCCCCATGCTTGGCACCAAATTGAAAAGGTTTTGAGGCTAAAGAGTTAAAGCCATTCAGCAAAACTTCGTGTACTTATTTCCTCTCTCCAAAATGTGACCTTTCTATATTTATTGTACGGTGAAAAGACAGGTTAAAGAACATCTCAGATATCCCCGTGGGCTGAGTAAAGAGAATATATATCAGTGTCTTCTAAAACAGAAAGGACTCTGGGAATGGAGGCCATGAATCTGTACTCTGACAGCTCCTCTATCGCTGCTGGTTATTGGTTACAGAGCGTTCCTGCTACCTGGACGTGTAAATTGCACCCTTGAGATTGTTCTGTGTGTAACCTTTAACTCACACTCAATAGCGAACAAACGAAAGGGAGGCAATACCATCAGATGTGATGATTTATTTTTAAAGCACAAGTTTTTGTTTAATATAAATGTAAAAACATAACTTTCCCTTCAAGCCAACCAGGTATTTAAGGCAATTTATCAAACCAAAAGCACTGGGACTCTGCAGTGGGAAAGGAGGAAAATGCATTTGTGCCCAAGTAATTGTCTTTCTCTGCCTGAAATGTAGTAAGATAGCTTCAGGGCATACACGATTCCAAATCACGATTACAGTCAAACAAAGAAATTCCTTGAAGCAATTAGCCCAATTTCAGTTCACTTCTACATTTCAGAGGTGCTGCCACATAACTGAGGTTAGATTTAATTTTTGCTCTTTAAACAGTTTTGGGAATTTTTATTTCTTCAAGAAGTCATTTTGGGGGAAGAAATATTATCAGCAGCTCATTCAGACAGTGAATACAATCCTTCAAATGCCTTTTTTTTCTTTTTTTCCTTATTCTCTGATTCAAGGTATTTTGCAACCGTTGTGCAAATCCTGTTCAGATAAACACAAATATGATACAAGAAGCCACTATGTAGGACCTGGAAGTGGCTCTGTGGATAAAACACTGAATTGCTTGCAGGGAAAACACGACAGTATAAGTTCAGGACTCCAACACCCACATAAACATCCAGGTCTAGTGGCACACACCTATAATCCCAACATTCAGGAGGCAAAGACAAGACGGTCCAGGCCTAAGACTTATGGTTAGCTATTGTGGCTGAATTTGTGAGCTCCAAGTTTAGTGAGAAACCCTGTCTCAAAACCTAAAATGGAAAGCAATAGGAAGACACCTAACATCAACCTGAGGCCTACATACACAAGCAAACATGTGAACACATGCGTATGAGCACACACATGCATGCGCACACACACACACACACACACACACAGGAAGCCACTGCATGTAAAGGAAAAGCTGAACTGTGGTTATTCATCCACTCCAGGATTTTTTCAGCATACTGGAAGCTAATATATGCAATAACTTGGAAAATTACAAGATCCTTGACCCAGAGAAATCAAAATATAGTGAGAAGAGTGAGAACAGAAAGGTGAATCAGGACATTTAAGTGCATGTAGTGACCAGACATAAAGATGGAAGGGGTTTTGTGTTTCTTTGTTTTGTTTACTTCTTCTCACTAGAGCTTTAAATAAAGCCTCTCCAAGAAAGAACTGCTTGCACTGGCACTGGGAGAGTCAGAAAGACTAGGCATGAGACAACCAAAACAAACATGCTGTGTAAAAGGAATGATAAGTGAAAGACCGAGTCAGGAAAGGTCTGAGTGTTAGGAACAAAGTGGCAGGGCAGTTGACTCGATATTGCACTGGGAAAAACACAGGAGGCAGGCTCCGCAGGGCCACACATCACCTCCCAGGTCAAACATACTGAAAGACTGACTGATTTCAAAGAGCAGTGGACGGAAAGAAGAGATTTTAGCAAAGATATGATATGGAGGTCTTCAGAGAGAGAAAAAGAGAAAGAATGATGTCATCTTATTGTATAGTCTTGCTTAAGAGGTTTTTTTGTTCAGGCCAACATTTAAAGTTATAGAATGTAAGAGGATGGCATAGTATACCCAACCTGCAGACAAAATTATTTCTTACTGTTTCTGACTGATTCCATTTATTACGTAATCTTGTATTGGAGTTCGATAGAGTGAAGAGAGCTAAGCTGCCGGAAGGGACAGATACTGCACATCAGTAAAGATTCACAGCGACTGATAGTGAATAAAATAGAAAATTCCAAACAAAAGCCCGAACTCAAGACCAAGAAAAACTAGATTTGAGTGACCCAAAAGCTAGGGATAGCCTGAATCAATAGGGAATTAATTTGGTATGTAGGATTTCTGCTCTCTGGCAAGTACAGAAGCCTACAGGGGATTCTTCATCAGCACCTAACAAGTGCCTCTCAGACCCACACCCAGTGCTTCCTTGTCTTTACATGCTCCTTAGTCTACAAGAACAAAAATAAAAGTTAAAAAAAGGAGAAAGAAAGAAAAACTCAAACTACAGGAGCCTTAAATTTGAATTAAAATAAAATTAAAATGTCTGAAATCGTCACAGAGCATACCAACATTAAGAGAACAGACAATGCATTAAATAATTTTATCTATCAAATTCTGAAGCATTTCCCCTTATTCTCAGTATAGTAAGAAAAGATATGCAAACAGTTCTTACCAGAATGAGGCCACAAGAATTTAAAAACAAGTTTTAGTGCAAATTGCTGTTCGTTTTAAAAACAATGTTCTTAGTGCCCACTAAAGTGTCTGATACATTTTGAGCCACATTTCTGAAGAAGAAGGAAAACTAACTGAAGATGTTCTGAGCTGGTCTGTGTTTTAAACCTCAGTTGCTTCAAAGGAAACAGAAAACAAAAATAGTCTAAGTAGATAAAACGTTTGGAGTGAACACAGTTCTACAAATGTGGTATCAGGAAATGTCTTTAATGGGACTGAAAATACAGCTTACCCGAATTCCTTTGATTGGCCTTCACACCCTGCTCTAACTGAGAATATCATATCATTTCCCTCCAATTTAGATCTTTTCAACATGAAGACCAAAAGAATTTGGTGGTTTGGATGCAATTCCTGTCACTCCACTATGACTGGTATACTTTGGGCAGAGACTGGCCCTGTACATGCTTACCAATATTACATTATGTTTTGACTTAATGTAAACATAAAGCAAAGCCAAACACTGGCAGTATAGAAGCATATCATGATAGTTTGACCTTTGATTCTATTCAAGAAGAAATAAATTTGAAATAAATTTAGATTTTATTAAACACTAAAATAAAATAAATGCATAAATATAAAATTTCTAAGGCACAGACAGATGCCAAAAATCAATACAATGTAATTTGAAGATATTTTTCCTCTTCAAGCATTTATTACTAGTTAAGTATTAATTACTAGCTGCCTTTAAATATTCATGGGGTAGAGACAGGAGGCTAAAAGTTTGAGACTGACATGCTACACGTCAGGCCAGCCAGGGATGCACAGTGAAATGCTGTATCGACAAGCAAAGCCATCTGATCATCTTCTGAACTTTTGAGGTGTTTCTCTGGTAAGTGCTGTTCCATTCTTCCTAGGAAATGGATACTGGCACTAAATTTATAAACTTTACATTTATAGATCTCTGATGAAAGATTAAAATAGGTAACTCATGTTAAGAGGTGGAGCAGTATAAAGATTCCGCATGTAGAATTTGGAGACAAGCTTCCTGAGCTTGATTCTTTGACTCTTTTATCCTCATAACCATTAAATACCATTGCTGCTGTCTTATTTGCAAAAATAAAAACATTGTGTCAACATCAAAGATTCATGGATAGTTAAACAGAGGAATACATTTCAAGTGTTAAAAACTTTTCCTGTCACAAATATACACAAATATATGGATATATGCAGAGACATATGTGACATTATTTTTCAATAAATAGTTCAGTTTACAAAGAAACATAAGTTATTCAGCATGTTTAAATGTCTACATTTTAGAGTCATATATTGGTTTAAATGAGAATACATTCCCATAAACTCATCTATTTGAACACTTGGTCACCCTTCATTGATGCTGTTGGGTTTTGGAGGTGCCACCTTGATAGAAAAAGTAAGAAGGAAGACAAAGACTTTGAGACTTTAAAACCTTGTGCCATTCCCAATTCACTCTCCATTTTCTCTGTTCCAGTTGTAGAAATGAGCTCTCCTGCTTCTATCAATGCACCTACAGCTACCATGCCTCCCTTGGTGGACTCCTATGTTGTGAAACCATAAGTTCAAATAACACATTCTTTCTATAAACTGTCTTGGTCATGGTGTTTTGTCATTGCAACAAAAATGTAACTAATTTGAGTTATAGATGAGGTTATGTAAAATGTCATTGTATAACTTCATACGTTAAAAATCAAGTTTCATCGTCTTTCCACATCCTCTTTCTTGGGGTTTCATGACCTATGATCATAGAGATTTGATAGAGACATCCCATTGAGAAATGTATGTTCCAAGGACTTTATACATTGCCTGATCATGAGGCTCTGCATCTGTTCCCATACATTGAAGGAGACAGTCTCTCTGATGATAACTTAAAAAGGCACTCCTCTATGAGTATAGCAGAATATCACAGGAGTCACTTACTGATACTTTTTTTTTTTTTACCGGGATGTTATATTTTACCCTTGGTATCTGAGATATCTAGTCTCTGGCTCTTGGTCATGTAAACTGTGTCAAGTATGGGCTCCATTTCATGAAGTGGATCTTAAGTCAAATCAGACATTGGTTGGCTTCTCCCACAAGTTCAATGTCACATTGCCCTAACATATCTTGTAGGCAGGAAAGAGTGTAGGGCAAAGGTTTGTCAGGAAGTTGGCGTTTAGGTTTTCTTTTGGTAGTCTGTAGTGCGCCTTGCTGCACTAAGGAAACTAGAACATAGGGATGAAGACTCCATGTAAACACCCTCTTGACTTCATATTCAATGAGTAATATAGGTGTTGTTCTCAGTAATTGGGGCCCCACTGTCATTTTACTGGGGGCAATATATAGTCTTAGCAACAGCCTGTGTTATTTGGGGATTTCCATGGGCTCCCCATTGGCCAACAACTCAATTGAATACAAATCAATCCCAGTACTAAAAGACTTATTTGGTGACAAGAGATTGCCAGTTGGAACTTAGGAGATCTCATTAAGATCTCCTTCAAATATTTTAGGAAGTTTCAATGCTCTCTGAATCAACTTCTCAAGGCTCATGTGAACTCACAGAAATTGAAGCATCAAGTATAGCATGTTCATGGGTCTTTATCAGGTCCTTTGAGTATATGTTATACCTTTCAGATTAGTATTTTTAAGGGACTCCTGGGTGTGTGAACAAGTAGACCTCTGATTCTTATGCCTCCTCTTAGTGTAGGAGGTCCTTCTGTCGTGTGTCACTTTCATTAGTTAATAAAGACTTCTTTTCTTACAAATTGGCACCCACATGGCCAACTAAATCCACACAAAACGTGAAAGGGCTTAAAAAGGAAGTCTAAACACAAAAAGCAAAGTTTAGTCACATTTTATTTCAGGTGCCGGCTTGCCACAGCACCTTTAAGAGAGATTTTCCTGATTCAGCTGTAGCAGGAAAAAATGCCACAGCTCTTTTAAATTGCCAGCTTTCTGAGCCACTGCCAGAGCAAACTCTGACTCTTTCAGGCAGGAGGTTCAGCTACAGAGCATTTGAATTGGGTTTTTGAGCAGAGTGCTGAGGCTTGCTTGATGGTAACTTGAACTGGCTGTGTGCCTTTCTCTTTTTTTTAACAGAAAGGGGGAAGTGGCATAGGAGGTCCTTTTATCTATGTGTTGCTTTCATTGGTTAATAAAGAAACTGTTGATAGGGCAAAACTTAGGTAGGCAAGGAGGAATGAACTGAATGCTGGGAGAAATAACGGCAGAATCAGAAAGATGCCATGGAGCCGCCAGAGCCAGACATGCTGAATCTTTGCCGGGAAGCCACTGCCACACACAGATTAATAGAAATGGCTTAAATCAAGATGTAAGAGTTAGCCGATAAGAAGCTAGAGCTAATGGGTCAAGCAGTGTTTTATTTAATACAATTTCTGTGTGATTATTTCTGTTCTGGGTGACCAGGATGAACGAGTGACCTCTCCTTCTACATCCTCTTAGATCTCTTTTTCTTCTTTTGTCTTGTCCATCCTTGGTGTGATAATTTTGTTTCATCTTATTAAATTTTATGTAAATATTTTTGTCAAGTTTTGTTGGCATTTCTTAGAAGTCTGTTTTTTTCTAATTGAGATACGGAAAGGTAGTGGATTCAGAGGAAAGTGTGGAGGAACTGAGAGAAGCAGAGGAAAGGGAAAGGAAGGGAAAGTATATACAGAGCATATTACATTATATGAGAAAGGAATCTATTTTTCAATAAAAGGAAAAACTTATTTTAAAAGAAGAAATTTTATTCCAATTTATTATTTGCAAAAAATGAAAATAACAAACATCAAAAATAGGTCTATTGATAAATTTGTTGATCCAAAATTGTGGATGTATGGACTCAGGTTATTCTAGCTAACCCACAGTCCATCATGACCACATTTTACTGTAAATCAAAAAAGATTATTAGAAAACAACTTCAAGCTTAGGGTAGTGGTACATACCTTTAATCCCAGCCCTCAGGAGGCAAAGGCAGGTGGATCTCTATGAGTTTGAGGTCAGCCTGGTCTACAAGAGCTAGTTTCAGTACAGACAGGAATATATAGAGAAATCCTGCCTTGAAAAAAATCAAAAAGAAAGATAAAAATAAACAAACTCAAGCTGTGTCCTGACTCCATCTCTAGAAAAACTATGTTCATAAATTTGACATAAGGACTAGTTGAGAGTATATCTGAAAACTAGGCTTCAGTATTTTTTATATATTAGGAGATTAATTAAAATACATCATTTCTGTCCTTTTTAAATGGAAGTCATTAAATTACGGGCAGTCTTACCAGATCATAATATCTGAGGAAGCTGAATGGGCATCAAGACAACTGGTCAACCTAAGGAAAGCATTTACTATTCCAAGCATCTAGTTCATTAAATGAAGGCAAAAAGAATAAACATTGATTCCAGAAGTGAGAAGAAAGAAGATTTTCCTCTCTAGAGCTTCATATTTTTATTGCCAAGATAACACAGATTGGTGTAACTTGCCCAAGATTCAAAGTTCAGTGAAACGTGATAACTCTTAGCAGACTCAAGGGTCCTCAAGGAGTATCACAGACCTTAGATGCACTGAGTTGAGACAGAACTGGCAAGACAGAGCAAACACATGCCAATTAAAAATGAGACAGGAACAGCTGTCTCTCTTTCCTTTGTATCATTCTGTCTGATTCATGGAAGTCAGTATATGTTGGTGCTTACTTCAAGCAGATGTTTCTGCTTCCCTACCTAATGACATGGGGGTCAGTGGAGTAAAAGAGTAGGAAGCCATTCAATACCCAGTGAACATAACATTTCACTGAAGAAAGAGTTGGAGAAAATCTGGAATTTGCACCTCCATTGGCCTGCTCATCTGTACAACTCTCTGCAAAAAATAATTAAATCTAGACCAAGTTGTTCTGCAAAAATATGTGATGTGTGTCAAATATGAGAATTTTTCTAGTATCTCTAAAATATAAACTAATGAAGTAATTCAATTCTTTATTTTATATAATTAAATATTTTGAAAATATTTCAAGATGTAATCAGAAAAGACAAGGTATTTACCATTCTTTTTTGCATCAATGTTATAAATCTAGTGCATATTTTATACAATGGCATATCTTAGTTCAGATTAGCCACATTTAGAATAGCTTTTGATCTCAGGGTCAGAGAGTCAAGATAAAATAATAACAATTTAGATCTCACTATTCACTTTTAATAATGATATGTCCAAGTCAAAGAAGCAAAAAAATGTAAAATGGTAAAAGAAAGCATATTCAACAAATTGTGCTGGCATAACTGGATATCAACATGTAGAAGAATGAAAATAGATAAATATCTATCACCATGAAAAAAACTCAAGTCAAATGGATCAAAGACCTCAACATAAAGCCAACAACACTGAGCCTCACAGAAGAGAAAGTGGTACGTACACTTGAATGCATTTACACACGAGACCACTTTCTAATAATCCCAGTAGCATAGACACCGTGAAACAATAAAAGAAACTTCTTGAAACTGAGAAGTTTCTATAAAGCAAAGGACATGGTCAACAAGACAAAACAGCAACCTACAGAATGGGGAAAAACCTTCACCAACCCTACATTCTATGGAGGGCTGATCTCCAAATAAAACAAAAAAATCTGAAGAAATTGGTCATCAAAAAAACAAATAATCCAATAAAAAAATTGTGGTACAGACCTAAGCAGAGAACTCTCAACAGAGAAACCTAAAACAGCTTAAAGACACTTAAGGAAATGCTCAACATCTGTAGCCATCAGAGAAATGCAAATCAAAGCAACTCTAAGATTCCGTCTTACACCTGTCAGAATGGCCAAGATCAAAAACACTGATGACAACTTAATGCTGAAGAGGATGTGGGGTTAAGGTAACACTTCTACATTGCTGGTTGGAATGCAAACTGGTTCAGCTGCTTTAGCAATCAGTACGGCAATTTCTCAGAACATTAGGAAGCAAAACCTAGCAAAAACCGAAAGGATGCTCCATTGTACCACAAGGACTTTTGCTCAGCTATGATCATAGCAGCATTGTTTGTCATAGACAGAACCTGGAAACAACCTAAATGCCCCTCGACTGAAAAATAGATAAGTAAAATGTGGTACATTTACACAATGGGGTACTACACAGCTGAAAAAAATAATGACATCTTGAAATTTGTGGGCAATTGGATGGATCTAGAAAACATCATATTGAGTGAGGTAACACAGACCCAGAAAGACAATTGTCATATGTACTCACTCATAAGTGGTTTTTAAACATAAAGCAAAGAAAGCCAGCCTACAAATCACAATCCCAGAGAACCTAGACAACAGTGAGGACCCTAAGAGAGACATACATGGATTTAATCTACATGGGAAGTAGAAAAAGACAAGATTTCCTGAGTAAACTGAGAGCATGGGTATCAAGGATGAGGGCAGAAGAGGGGGAGGAGAAAGGAAGTAGAGCCGAGAAAAATATATAGCACAGTAAAAACAACAAAAAATAATGATATCTCTGGGCAAGAAATACAGAAAAGTGACACTATATATAGAACCCCATTATACATTTTCTGAATCAGATTTTTATCTATTAAATCACTAGAAACAACCTATGTGACCTTTGTCTAATATAAAAATTTAAATAGTGAGATACAAGGGGAACTCAGAAGGACAAAGTCAAAACCTCCACTTATCTGCCTTTCAAGGCAGTCTCCAAAATTCTTTACATGCTAACTACAACTGCATGGGGTACTAAATATCCACTGAGTTTATGGCAAACAGATGCTGGTAAAACATTAAAACTGCTATAATCTATTTTGCTGATAAATATTGATAGGGTTATATTACTGTCTATAGAACTTTGTACCTATAGAAAAATGCAGATAGATGAACAGATAGACAGACACAGAGATGATAAATAGATGACAAATACTTTACCATAAGTTATCCAAATCTCTTTCAGGTAAAAGTGTTTATTCACTGAAATTTACAATTACTTTCAAACCATTCAGTTAAGAATAGTAACTTCTGTATCATTACAGACAAAAACACAAAATAAAGAAATCCGGGATTAATAATTTAAGGTGAAAATTAAAATCTGAAACTCATTTATTAAGTTATTTGAAGATTTTCTAAGTCTGTGTTCTTTCCAATAGGAAAATATCATTACTAATTTTGATAGTATCTTTAAGATAACTGTTAAACGTTCATGATCACATGCTCATGCTATTCAGTACATTATTGATACATCCTTTTCCCCAGTCAGCATATCCAAGGTACCACATCAAGGTCTCATTATAAGACAGTTTTCATTACACTTTTCTCGCACTCAAGGACTTCATTTCCACCACCAGATCACCTCCAAACTCTTTGCATCTTAAATCTTCCATCAGTTGCCCATCTCTAATAATGTCTCCCAGCTGCTCTCTCATCAGCCACTCCTCTTTCTATGGCTGCACACTCTGTACCTAATAAATTATTTATGTCCAGAGTCTCTGAGAAATGATGAAGAGCGGCATACAAAGCGCTTTATGAAATCTCATTCTGTCCTTTCTAAGGATAGCCTGGATGACCATGAATCAGCAGGAGCAGACATTCACCTGGACCAGGCCAGGGAACAGCCATAAATGTGAATGTTGAAATTATGGATTCAAAAAGGCAATATATCTGATTTTATGGATTCTAAACACAGAGTGAAAAATCAGATTGGTTGACACCTTAAGAACTCTTGCCAGTAATTAAACAAGTAGCTAATCCTAAAGTCTTACAGAGTTGCCCGATTTTAAGGGCTTACAGTACTGTTTATAAGTCTGTCTTGTCAAAATTATAGAAATATGTCGGCTTAAATGTTGTCTTAGCACATTATTTAGTCATAAGACTGAAAATGGTTTTTAAAAATTTGAAAACAGGCTTTCTTGAATACAGTAACTTTTCAAATTAATTGAACTCACAGTTGTTATTTCCCATTATTTTAACATAACAGAATATCGTGAAGTTATTAACTTATTAAGAGTAATTATTTTGACCGCTATTAAGCAGTCAGAAATATAACATAGACAGTTTGCATTGTTAAGATGATTTATTATCAGATGTATTGAAAAATGAGAAAAATCAGGAAATTTACCTCATTCCAATAGGAGACCCATGAAAGAATGATTGTATCCTAGTCTTTCCCTGCTGGATTCTAAGTGTTTCCAATGGCAGATAACCCATAATTGTCTACCAACTGTCTCAGCCATTCAGTCTGCTTTGTGGACAGTCTAGATCAACGGTTTCTCAACCTGGGAGTCACGAACCCTATGGGTCTCAAACAACCCTTTCACAGGAATTATGTATCTCTGTCATGCATATCATACATTTATCTTACAATTCACAACAGTAGCAAAATTATAGTTATGAGATAATAATTAAAATAATTTTATGGTTGGGGATTGCCACAACATGAGGAACTGTATTGAAGTGTTGCAGAATTAGGAAGGTTGAGAAACACTGATCTAGATAATCAGAAGTAATTAGTCCTGGGACGTCTGTAGTATTTTCCATGGCCCAGTGCATTACCATGCTTTCTAAAACTCCAGTAATAGACATTTTGAAAAGTAGTGTGAGACACTTCAGTTCACAAGCTACTTTTGTTTTAAATAAGCACGTGTGAACCCTTCACAGGAGACGCTAACAGCATGCATGCTCACAGTATTTCAAGTGCCACCATGCAGCTGTGGGATGTCACAGCTGTTCCAGGCATCTGTCTGCATCTGGAGCATATGCAGTTTTCTAAAGTTTAAAGTATAGTTGAATTATTCCTTGTTTTCAAAATACTGAAAATTTTTTATTGTTCATTGGCATAAATCATATGGGTATTAACTTTTATAGAAAACAGTTGTTTTCTACCAAAAAAACTACAATTTTTCTTAAAACCAGACTTACATAGTGGACAAAGAGGACTACTGAGAACTCAAGAACAATGGCAATGGGTTTTTGATCCTACTGCACATACTGGCTTTGGGGGAGCCTAGGCAGTTTGGATGCTCAACTTACTAAACCTGGATGGAGGTGGGCGGTCCTTGGACTTCCCACAGGTCAGGGAACCCTGATTGCTCTTCAAGCTGATGAGGGAGAGGGACTTGATCGGGGAAGGGGGAGGGAGATGGGAGGCGGTGGCGGGGGGGGAGAGGCGGAGATCCTTAATTGAATAATAAAATTTAATAAAAAAAAAACAAAGAGAAAAAAAAAAGAAAAAGAAGCTTCAAATGAGAAAAGGCCTACTAATAAAGTAATGATTTTAGTCTCATAAGCATTATTATGTGGGTGTTTATTTAAAAATATGTCAAGTAATAATGTAAATATTTTTCTCCAATATTTCTCTTTCCTTAGTACAGAGTACTAGTCAACTCCTCCAGGATTATAAGATATTTATGAAAGTCAAATTGATGTATTGGCCAAAATAATGTAATAAATATCCTGCCTCCTTCCTTTGCATACAAACATTTTCTAATCAGAAATAAAATTTTCCTGGTCTAGACTCAGTCATACTATAATTACACATATGCTGTCCTTTGTACTCTTTCACTGACTCTTCACATAGAGAATTAAAAGAGCCTGCAGATAGGAAAAGTGAATTTTAAATACATGAGATGATTATGCCAACTTCATAATCAGGGATGATGGTATCTGGATACAATTTCCCTCTATATGCTTTCACGTTCCAGTCTATGATCCTGTGTCATTGACTTTCCCTGAAATACTTTAGGGAATCTTAGTATACTCTGATATGACTCTAGTACAGATCACACAATGCATGCGTGCACACACGCATGCACACACTCGCACACATGTGCAAAATAGGTTTGAAACTTAAAACATCTAATTACATGTTAAGCATCTCTTCTTGCCTATCTGTGATGAAATACAAATGGGCAGCTAAGGTGAGAGGGGCCTAGGGGATGTGGTGGTTACAAATATATTTAAAGTCAGAGACCTGACTGCTCTTGGGCGAGCCATTCTGTCAGTCTCAGAATCCTTGTCTATAGCATGGGTCTAAGTACCCCCTACTCAAAGCTGTTACACAGAGCCCGAAGCTCAGAGGTGGTTCACAATTCAAGGAGCAATGAATGCATCCAGTTTGCTGGCCTCTAATACTGCTGTCTAATTTTTGAAGGCTTGTTTCACAGCACTCACTGTGAATTGTTTTGGAAAGGGACTTTATCAGTTTCCACAATGAGAAGTAATTAACTTTCATGCTGTGCCTTCACCTTTTAGCCATTGAGAGACCTGTGTAGTGGAAGAAGCTAAGTTGTTGAAGTTCAAAAGGCAAGCTCCTCAGCAGAGCTGCATAATAGAAGAAAAGGTCACCTTTGACTAACTTCTGCTCTTGGCCATCAAAGGTGAACAAATTTTCACAGTGTACAGCTTCTGTGCTTTAGCAGCCCCCTGATGGATGCTTCTAATGGAAGGCGGGAAGGAAACATTAAAGAGGTGAAATGTCTAAATGGAGCTTTCTTCCCACAAGAAGCTGCCTTCTATTGTAGTCACCCCCAGACCCACTATGGTGCACTCTTAAAAAAATACCCCTTTCAAAAGTTAAAACTACAAATGAAGAACAAAAATGGGTATTAGAAGTCTTCCTTAAAATGCTTTTATATTTACTCTGCAGGCCCTGCAAACATTTGGATGCACATGCAGATTATATAGGAGGGGTACTCCCAGAGGTAGGAAGGGTACTCCCAGAGATAGGAAGGGTGCTCCCAGAGACTAAGTGAATGTTGCCAAATGCACCTCTCTATAGCAAGGCTCAGCCGAATAAGAGTGTAGGGTCTTTAGCATTTACTTTTTGCAAAATTTATAATTCATGTTATTAGGAAGTTAAATAATGTGCAAGACAAAAGAAGAGTACAGAGTTATAAACCAAAGCAACATCTGAGTGAAGCTATTATAACTACCTGCCATGGGGGCAGGGTAGAAAATGTAAAAAACAGTGCTAGTATCCATGAGGCAAATAATTCTATGACAATTTCTCTGATGTTAATAAGTCAATTGTTTCCTTATCATAGGGGAAAACTAAAGAAATAAAGTACATGATGAATGAAAAATTAATTATGAATCAAGTATAATATCTTAGAACTCAGAGAACAAAACAAGACATAGATGTTAATGCTTAAGTTCGTCTATTCAAGAGAAATGTGTGGAGAGTGTAGAAGTAGAAAATGCACTGCCTTTGCCCTCCCAGTAAGTTAGAAAACTCAAGAGCTCTTGCAAGCATGTATCTTAATGTTTAATATGCATACAAGCATGTATTAAGATACACACTTGAAAATTAGATCTTAGCTGGACTTTGGTAGTGCAGGCCTTTAATCCCAGCACGTGGGAAGTAGAGGCAGGCAGATCTATGTGAATTCGAGACCTGTCTATAGAGTGCCAGGACAGGTCTTCAAAACTACACAGAGAAGCCCTGTCTCGAGCCACTCCCCCTCCCCCCAAAAAAGAAAAGAAAACTAGACCTTAATTCAACAGTTTGTGTTTTGCAGCTCCTCACTGAAAAAGACAGCATTTGCAAGCCACCATCAAGAGACAATGCAGGGGCCCTCCTCGCCAAAGACAGCCTAGAGAGGACGGCAATGAAGAGGACAAAGAAAATCAGGAGACGAGACCCAAGGTCAGCAGCCACCTCAACGTCGGTATCGCCGCAACTTCAATTACCGACGCAGACGCCCAGAGAACCCTAAACCACAAGATGGCAAAGAGACAAAAGCAGCTGATCCACCAGCTGAGAATTCGTCCGCTCCCGAGGCTGAGCAGGGCGGGGCTGAGTAAATGCCGGCTTACCATCTCTACCATCATCCGGTTTGGTCATCCAACAAGAAGAAACGAATATGAAATTCCAGCAATAAGAAATGAACAAAGATTGGAGCTGAAGACCTTAAGTGCTTGCTTTTTGCCCGTTGACCAGATAAGCTAGAACTATCTACATTATCTATGCAGCATGGGGTTTTTATTATTTTTACCTAAAGATGTCTCTTTTTGGTAATGACAGATGTGGTTTTTTTTTTTTTAAAAAAAAAAAAGGTCTGGTTTTTCTCAATACACCTTTAATGGTTTTTAAATTGTTTCATATCTGGTCAAGTTAAGATTTTTAAGAACTTCATTTTTAATTTGTAATAAAAAAGTTTACAACTTGATTTTTTCAAAAAAAGTCAACAAACTGCAAGCACCTGTTAATAAAGGTCTTAAATAATAATAAAAAAAGAGACAATACAGTCAAAATTCCATTTCAAAGCAGGAACTTCTCCCCTCTCAGCAAGAACAAGCAGGAAGCAGTATTGTGGTGGGGAGAGTACCACTCTTGGCTCTTCATTTGGATCCTCTTATAGAGATTACGGATCTCGCAAGTGGTCAAAGAGCAGAGTATAGGGGTGGTGTAGTGCTCAACCCTAAACAGGATATCTATAACACCCCCCCAATGCCAAGGCTCAAGACTGATTTTCTTAACCAAGAATGAATCCACAGCCTCTCAATTCCTGTGGGAAGAAAAGCAAAACCTCTTCTCCAAAGTAATGTAATATATGTATTACATATATATTGTAATACACATATATATATACATATATATATATATTTGAGACAGGTTTTCTCTGTAGCTTTGGAGCCTGTCCTGGAACTAGCTCTTGTAGACCAGGCTGGCTTCAAACTCACAGAGATCTGCCTGCCTCTGCTTCCCAAGCCTGGGATTAAAGGCATGCGCCACCACTGCCTGGAGGTAATGTACATTTTAACTTAAATTTTGAAGTCAAGGCATTTTCAAAATATATAGGTTGGATTAATCCAGCATCATTTATAATCAAATGTCTTTTAGAGCTGTTGCTCCTTCCTCAGCAGTCAAACAATTCAAAGACAACACAATAACATACAGTATCCAGATTCTCTGTGTATTTTCCATCTTTACATGGAAGCTAAGCCGTTGCAGATGGGAACTGGGAACACTAGTTTTTCTCCCAAACCCAGGTGACAAAATTTGGGTCCAGTTCCTAGAGTTGGAATTCAAATCCGAATTCTGACCTGAGCTCCTGACTAAAGACCTCAGGCAAGCAACATTTTCGTGAATTCATACCCCAAAAAACTCAGGGTCAGAAATTAGGGGTCAGCCTGAAGACACAAAAAGTAAAACAGCCAGCAACTAGCTCTTACCTCGACCTCAGTCTGAAATGGCGATCCTGCCTCCTGTCAAGTCTGAAAGCTGTTTCCTCCTATTTTATAATCCTCTCTAGGGCTGGGATCAAAGGCATGCATCACTGTCAGCAAAGGTGTGCACCACCCAGTTTCTGTGACTAGTGGGACTACTGAGATTAAAGGTGCATGTTAACCACAATCTAGTCCGTAAGGCTAACCAGTGGGAGTGTTTTACTCTTAGATCTTCAGGCAGTCTTTATTTATTAAAATAGAATTGAAATTCACTGCAACCAACAGCCCTTTCTCCCACCATAGACAAAAATGAGTCTACATCTATCAGGGAAGGAAGATGCTTATGTAAGACAAAGCTGAGTCGGACACTACTCTAAACCTTTATTTTGTTTTAGGTTAGGCTGGATTGAAATGCTTCTTTTCCTGAAGTGACTTATTCACTATGAAACCCAACAGTCTGTTTTTCAAAAATTACCTTTCAATTTAACTAATCTTAACAATTTATAAAAGACTTGCTCACTCAGGATGAGGCCTGAGCTCTCTGCATAAGTAAACTCTCACATTGTACAAAAAAAAAGCCCTAATAAATAATTAGAAATTTTTGAATTGGGATAATTAACCATATTCAGACACTCAGTATGAAACTACTTTTTTAATCAGTTGATTTTCTCATGAATAGTTAAATTTAACAGCTCCAAACTGAGCTTACACACACACACACACACACATCCTGCTACTCTACAGTATTTTCTCAAATCAATTCCATCTTACTTCCGCTTACTCAGGACAACAACCTTAAAGTCATTGAACTTCTGTTTCTCATTTCACATCCATACCGTCAGCGAATACACAAAGCCTGCTTTAAGACATGGACAAAGTCCAGCAACTTCTCATCTCTTCACCACTCGGATGCTGAGCCAAGCCCAAAGTAGTTCTGCACTGTGCACTCTATTGTAGTGCATACATGTGCATGAATGCATACATTCCTATGTGAATGTGTGTGTATTCCATGCATGTATGTGTGGATATGCATGCCCATATGGACACATGCAGAAACCAGAATAGGGTATTACATATCTTTCTCCATAACTCTTCACCTTGTTGCCTTAAAAAAGGAACTCTCATTTAGTGAGAAGCTCACCATTTCAAACAGGCTGTCTAGAGAGCAGACATCATGGACTGACCGGCCTCTGCACCACCATCCTGTGTTACAGGAGCATGCTTCTGATGTAGGTACTGAGGACTCAAACTCAGGTTCTCTTGCTTGCATGGGAAGCACACTTCCCCAGTGAGCCACATCTCCATACTGCTATATTTGGCCTCCCATAGTCTTTTTTCAGCACAGAAGTCTAATGATCTTTCAAAATTACAAATCAGAAAATGTTTCTACTTTATCTTTGACTTTTACTCATCCACCCACAGTGAAGGATAAAGTTCTTCCGATATCTCATAACACTATGCCCTGGAACCTTCTTTCTTATCCTGTTCCAGATCACTGGTCTCGCTATTATTTCTTACTACCTCAGGTCTGCTCCTGCTCTGTACCTGAGGGTCCCTGCTCTAGTAGATCTATGCACTCTTTTCCTGTAACCATTCTGAGCCAAAAGCGTTTCCCATTGCACTGTTACTTTTGCATCTCTGTGTAGTCAGACTTTCTATGGACTGCTAGCTCACAAACAATGACATGGAAACTCCTCATTAAGTGTGAGAGCTTGGCCTTATCTTAGGCATGTTTTTGACTAGCTCTTAAAGCTTGCCTATTTATATTAATCTGTTGTCCTCACGTAGCATTTTACCTCTGTAAAGTGCTGTGCATCCTATATCCTCTGAGTCTCCCTGGCAGACTCCCTGCCTCTCAGATTCTTTGCCACCTCCCCAAGTTCCTCTCTTTATCTGGAAGTTCTTCCTATTTGCCATTCTGCTCTTATTATTTTTATTGTTTTTATTCAGATTTATAGTTTTCTCTGTTCCTCTCCCCTTCTGCCCTCTCCCATGGGCCCCATGCTCCCAATTTACTTAGGAGATCTTCTCTTTTTCTACTTTCCATGTAGATTAGATCCATGTATGTCTCTCTTAGGGGCCTCATTGTTGTCTAGGTTCTCTGGCATTGGAACTGTAGGCTGGTTTTCCTTTACTTTATGTCTAAAAGTCACTTATGAGTGAGTACATGTGACATTTGTCTTTCTGAGTTTGAGTCACCTCACTCAATGTATGTTTTCTAGATCCATTTATTTGCTGGCAAATTTCAAGATGCCATTATAGTTTTTTGGCTGTGTACTCTGTTGTGTAAATGTACCATTTTCCTTATCCATTCTTTAGTCAAGGGACATTTAGGTTGTCTCCAGGTTCTGGCTATGACAAATAATGCTGCTAGGAACATAGTTGAGCACATGTCCTTGTGGTGAGCATCCTTTGGATGTATGCCCAAAAGTGGTATTGCTGAGTCTTGAGGAAAATTGTTTCCTAATTTTCTAAGAAATCACCATACTGATAGCCAAAGGGGCTTTAACAGCTTGCACTCCCACCAGCAATGCAGAAGTGTTCCCTTTTCCCCACATCCTCTCCAGCATAAGTTGTCATGGGTATTTTTGATCTTGGCCATTCATGCAGGTGTAAGATGGAATCTCAGAGTTGCTTTGATTTGCATTTCTCTGATGTCTAATGATGTTGGGAGTTTTCTTAAGTGTCTTTCAGACAGTTTACATTCCTCTGTTGAGATTTCTCTGTTTAGGTCTGTAATCCATTTTTTATTTGATTATTTTTTTTGATGACATATTTGTTGAGTTCTTTGTATATTTTGGAGGTCAGCTGTCTGTCATATATGGGGTTGGTGAAGGTATTTTCCCATTCTGTAGGCTGCCATTTTGTCCTGTTGACTGTGTCCTTTGCTTTTTAAACCAATCGTAAGTTGTCTTAGATGGTGAGGCAAAACAGAGACACATCTTCACAGTGTGGTTGAATATCTTGTAACTTCTCTGTGGCCACAGCAACTGATGGAAACCATTAAGGGACTTATTTTGCTCCCGGTTTCAGAGAGTTTCAATCTGTCATGGAAATAAAAGAATGGAAAAGTGGCTCCACTCATAATGGTTACAACAGTATGAAGCAGACGCTATTTATACCACTGTAGAATGAGAAGCCAAAGAATGGCAGGAACCAGGACTCAAGTATAATCTTCAGAGACCCCCTCTTAAAGATGTACTTCCACCAGATAGACTTAACCCTTAAAAGCTCCACAGCTTCTGAATAGCTAGGGATCATGCATTCAAAACGTGAGCCGGTAGGGACATTTCAGATTCGACCTCTAAGAGCCACCATGAACACACCAGGCTCTCCATAGTCATGAGTTCCAGTTTCATGAAATCAACTATGGTGAATCTAAATGTTTTGAAGAAACGTATTTCCATACTAAACATGCACAAATGGAGTTAGCACTGTTATTCCATAGATGTTATAGTATGACTATTTCCATGACTAATTTTGTATTAGGTACTCCCATAGTTAGGATTGTTATTACTATTAAAAAATACCATAACCATAAAAACTTTAGGGAGAAAAGGGTGTACTGTGCTTACACTTCCATGTCACAGTTCATTTTTGAATGAAATCAGGGTAGGAATTCAGGAGCTGATACAGAAGGTATGGAGGAATGTGGTTTATTGGCTTTTTCCCTCCTGGCTTGTTCAGTCTGATTTCTTATAGAAATCAAGACTACCAGCTCAGGGGTGTCTCTATGCACAGTGAGCTGCGTCTTCCTCATCAAACACTAATGAAGAAAATGATCTACAGGATTTCTGCCTACACACAAATATTATGGAGGCTATTTCTCAGCTGAGGTTCCCTACATTCAGATGACTTTAGCTATGTCAAGTTAAATAAAACTGTAAGTAATATATAAATTAAACAATAGAATAAAGTTTTTATATATTGCATACAAATGATACACTACTTTAAAGTTGTTTGCTCGTTCCTGCATTCATGAGAGTCCCAACTCCAATCCAGACTGTCCACCAATAATGAGAAGATGACTGCTTCTGCTCAGAACTCATTTTCTCAGCCCTACTAGTCAACTTCATCAAGAATGACCCATTTTCCCGGGTGGTGGTGACACATACCTTTAATCAGGAGGCAGAAGCAGGTGGATCTCTGTGAGTTCAAACTGAGTCTTGTCTACAAGAGCTAGTTCCAGGACAGGCTCCAAAGCTACTACAGAGAAACCTTGTCTAAAAAAACTAAAAAAGAAAGAAAGAAAGAAAGAAAGAAAGAAAGAAAGAAAGAAAGAAAGAAAGAGAGAAAGAGAGAGACAGAGAGAGAAAGAAAGAAAAACCTATTTCCCCGTTCCCCTCACTCTGATCCAGTTTTTGGAGTATATTTTTCAGAGCCCCATTTAGCACTTACTAGAGCAATATATATTCATTTACAATTTTTAATCTTTTGACTCTCTCCCCTCCCCCCCAATTTCATTAGATTGTGAGTTTCAGAAGGCAAAAGGCTTTGTTTTGTTCATTCATCTTTGCTAGGCACTTACTTGAAAAAATAAAAGAGCACACTATTTTAAAAATCAATTTTATTTAAATCAAATAATGTTTGACATAGTTGCAAATTCAAACAAAGAGTCTCTAAACAAAACCTGTTTTTTTCTTCAGGTTCAGGGCTCTTTTTAAGTATTCTATATACACATCATTATTTTATGCTTATTGTAATTATTTTATCCATTCAATGTTTTACTGACACAAGTTCCACTTTTGTTGACACCTAACATATCTCTTGATTTGCAAATGGAAATTAGTCTACATGGTTACAGAGGAACATAATTTTTAGTGATATAAAACATCTAATATAAAATTTTGCACGGTTGTGTAAAAGTAGAAGATACTTCTGAACAACTAAAATAAATAAACATGCTTTATTTACATCCCTCCAGCACAGCCTATGTTTCCTCAGGCTCACACAAATATTTCTCATGCACCTGCTCAAAAGCAAAAGGTATCACTCCTCACTCCCTAAACTTTTTCTTTTCACAAAAAGAAAAATGCCATCAATATTTATCCATGTTCTTGGTCATCTTCCATCTAATGTATACCAGGAACCAACTCCTATCAGTTTTGCTTTTACATATTTTTCAAGATGGTTCCCTTCACTGTGATGTTACTATAACAGCCATATCACAGTGTTCAGCCACCATGTTGCCTCATTGCCTCACCTGAGAACCTTCATGATATATATGCTCTTTAAGTCTTTTTTTCTCTTCTCAGATCCTCCTGCATGGGGTCCATGGGATCAGTTCTTCCTACTGCTGAAGACTCATTCAGTAATTGACTTCTTTTTCTACACTCAAATAAAGACAAATTGCATGCTTCATGATTCATAGTAACTAAGAAATAGAACCAACCTGGATATCTGTCAAGATGAAATTACAGAAAACATGGCACATACACATAGTGGAAGTTTATTCAGCTCTAAAGAAAAGTGAAATCATGGCATCTGCAGGGAAAATGGATAACAGCAACCACCATTTTGTTAAGTGGAATAAGCTACTCAGAAAGACAAACACATGTCTTCTCTCACATGCAGATTTAAATGTGCATGTGTGTATGGTGGCTTGTGTGTGTAGTGTGTGTGTGTAGTGTGCATGTGTGGTATGTGTGTGGTGTGTGGATTGTGTGTAGTGTGCATGTATGTATAGTATGTGTGTGCAGTGTGCATGTGCATGTGTGGTATGTGTGTGTGGTGTGTGGATTGTGTGTAGTGTGCATGTGCATGTGTGGTATGTGGGGGGGTGTATTGTGTGTGTATGGTATGTATGTATAGTGTGCATGTGTGTGTATGTGGTATGTGTGTATGTTATGTGTGTGTAGTAGTGTATGGGGTGCATATTATTTATATATATGAAGAGAATTTCAAAAAGTAGAAAGTGGACTGAGAAAGGGAAGATTATTTCTAAGAGTAGGTAACACAGAGATGCATATGGACTGTGAAATGTGAATAAATGTCTATTTACGCTAGACCTAGACAGTTTTACTCAAGTCTAGATGGTGGACCAATGGCTGCATTCATGTTACTTATAGGAGCATGGATGCCTCAAAGGCAGCCACATCATCAAAAGCTGTTCCAACAGGATGATGACTCCACAAAGGCTGTGTGTACAAAAGCTGGTGCTCCCTGTGCAGTCAGTCCTCCAAAGCACTTCCTCCTCCTCAAAACTGATCTATTTATATGAGTTTGTCATGTAATTCTTTGAACTTCATAAGTCTTAAGTTTCATGAGTTTCTTGGTCCTAGGAGTTTCTTTTTCCCACCTTTGAATTAAAACAATTCAAAGGAAATAAGGGGGACAATACAGTGACATGATAGCAGGAGGAAGGTATTAGTGTAAGAGAATAGCACCAGGAGCCAGGTGGGAAGGATGAAGGGAAGGGGCTGAATAACAACATAAACATATGTATAAAATGCCATTACTTTGTGTGCTTATTTTTCATCAAAATATAAAAGAAAAAAACTTCACTTGGCTTGCTAAAAATCTTTAATATATAAATATTGCCTGACTCCAAACATCTATAGAAACGAAACATTACTGAGTGAGACTATCACAGTGTGATAGATTAAGGGGGTAATTTGAGTTGGATTTCCCCAAAAGTGAGCAGTGATTAACATTTCAATGTAAATAAATGATATAGGAGTGGACTCAGACATATTAGATGGGGAAAGCCTCAGCTATATCACAGGTGCAGCATGGGAACCTGCAATAAACAGGAACTGTAAGTGCCTAGGGGATCCAGGAGTGCCCACAATAAGTGCTGTGGGATTATAAACACAATGGGTCTTTCAGGATAGAAGTAACCAGGGCAATGAGAAATCTTGACACTACTTAGCATGAATGATGGCTGAAGAAATGAAAAATGCTTCACCCAGATAAGAAGTAATATGGAATCAGAAATTCACTTTCCATATAAAAACACACTTAACCTTGCGTGATTGAAGGCAAATTGAAAAACAAATCACTTGGACATAAAATTTTCATTTACTTGGTTTCCACATTACAATTCTCTTCCCTTCTGCTGCTAAAATGAAAGAGGAGATCTAGAATACTCCTGACCTGGGAAGACACACAAAGGACGTATTAGCTAACTGGTAAATTCTAAAAAGAAATCAAAGTCTGAACATGTTGTTTTCTGTATTAAGTGGGAAAAAATCTCAGATGTATTTTATGACATTAAGTATAAAATGTTAAAACTTTTGTGGTTGTGATATTTTATTGTGTGACTAAAATATGAACTTCAATTTTGCACAAATGTGTCATATGCTCTAATTAATTACAAAATATAACAAAGCATTTGTGGTGAAGAGGACCCCACACACAATGTGGGCTCCCTTCCAGACCCCAGATAATGCACAAACCACACCTAAATACCTCTTTCACAGAGAAATCCTTTATTAAGTGGAGAAGAAAAAAAGTGGCTGCTTTCTGACTCAGGCAGCAAAACAGCAGCAAGCGACCTTACAGGTGTAATTTTTTTAAGAGGAGAAAAAAGGAGGTCTGTGTTAGGATGGGAAAGGATGCAGTGGTAGAGGAGATGGAGGAGGAGGGAGAAGGGGAAGGAGTCAAGGGAAAGCGCTGGGAGTGTTTGTCGCTCTGGAACAAAAGACAGCCTCTGGATAGAGAGGAGACAAATATGGCACGTAAAAACATGGCGGCTTATAATGATAAAAAGAAAAACCCCATGTTAGGACAAGGTGTTTTATTTTAATTGAATATGTTAATTAGGTGAACCAAAGGGGGCTTTTGATTTCTGAACCTTAATATTTTGATAACTGGACCTTGTTGGTCACTCTCAGGAGGAAGTAGCCAAATAGGGTAAGAGCCCTTGGTGGTTAGCTTTAGGATACAATCTATCAGTGTTTAGAACGAGAGAGCAGTGTTAAAGCACTTTCCTTGCCATTCTTCTTTATTTGATTATTCCTGGGCTTCGTAATTGTGCTGCTCTGTTTTGTCTTGTGACACCAGGTGACAATTATAGTTTCGTGATTTAAAAGCATCCTCACATGCTTCTGGAACGACCATGAAGCAGCAGTGGGAAGCCTAATTACTAGTGAAGCGACTTGCCCTGATATGTAGATCAAAATCCAGTCCCGTTTGTTTGCACCTTGACCCTCTGCCTTCCATCACCCTAGGAAATTGTAGGCTTTCATTTGGGCTTAGAAAACAGAAGAGTACAATTACAAGGCTCCTCTCTGAATATTCATATCCATAGAAACACAGGATGTTATAGTAGCCCACCTAATAGCACCTGATTTGGACTCTCAACTAGCAGGTGAAAAGGTAAAACTATAGACATTCAGAGATGTTTTCCAGACAAAGTCTCTGAATCCATCATGACTTCTATATGTTGGTTATAAGTACTTACCTGTTTTCTGTTTGAAAGAAAATAAATAAATATCTTTGGTCTTTTTACCCAAAGTAAGAGCACCTTGTGGTAAAAATGGATAAAATTATAAAGAATTTTCCAGAATGCCATTACACATTTTTAATTAAAACATAAGTAACAAAACTCTCTTTTCCTTCCTCTCTACCTTGCTTTACAGTCCACTCCTTCCTGTTCCTTTCTTTGTTATAAAGATAACCTTGACCTAAAGTTTAAGAAATGTTGCAGACGGGGAGTTTGCTGTGAGATTATGTCTCCTAGTAATATCAGAAGCTATACCCAGACAATCTCACTGACATGACTGCCCGACAAGAGCTGAATGAGGGTGACACCAGTGAGCCACTCATAGCCAGTAAGGCAGTGTGTCATGAATATTTTAAATAATATAGTACAAATTTTCCTTTTATGTTATGACTAATCACAGTTGCCAACTGGACACCCTTAGGAAGAGGAATCTCAACTGAGAAATTGCCTTTGTCATGTTGTTTGTGAGACATTTTTTAATAGCTAATTGATGGAGCAGGAATAACCCACTATGGGCAGTGCCATCCCTAAGCAGATGGGTCTGAGATATATAAAACATTATCCGAAAAAGCCCAGAAAGTAAGCCAGAGAGCAGTGTTCCACTACACACTCTGCTTCAGTTCCTGTCTCCAGAATCCTGCCTTGAGCTTCTACCTTGGCTTTTCTCTGTGGTGTATTATAACCTGGATCTAAAATGGACCTTTTCCACTCCAAGTTACTTTTGATAATGGTGTTTGTCAAAGAAACAGAAAGCAACTAAAACGCCTTTAGGTTTGAAGTTACATCTAAAATGTTGCATCTCGTGTGTGTGTGTGTGTGTGTGTGTGTGTGTGTGTGTGTGTGTGTGTGTGTATTATGTGCAGGTGGGGGTATGCCTTGTTTATGCAGCTGAATGCCAGAGGAAGGTGTTTGATAACCTGCTATACGTCTCATACTGAAACCTGGAGCTAGACCGCTAAATCAACAGGTCACTGTAGCACTCCTGTCCCCAGCTCTCATACCGCTGGATTTACAGGTGTGTAACAAACGCTCCTATTTTTTTTCACTTGTAGACTGTGGATTTGGAGTAAGGTCTTCCTGTTCACACAAAGTGAATCTTATATAATGAGCGATCTCCCCACCCAAAGTGTTGCAGCTTTAGTATTCTTGCATGATGATATGCAAAGCAAGGCACAAGAGAATAGTAGAGCCTTAAAGGAAAAATTGCAGAGATTATGTTTACTGCTATTAAGTCAATTTCTGCTGAAATCATATACCATGAAGGTAAGATGGTTTGATAAATACTCATCTCTGTTTCAGATCTTTCATGAATCTCAACAAGTTTGGGGGATTTTTGTTTGTTTCTATTGGATTCATTGTTGTTGTTTGGGTTAGTCTTATTTGGTTCGTTTGGTTTGAGTGGCACCAAATATCAAACACTTGTAAGGACAAAACCTTTATTGTGGCCTTGCAAACGAAGTCTTATGAATGACACTTCACCATTAAACAGACAGATTGCATGACATGCTGCTATTCCAACGAGATCACACAGTTAGTCAACAGAGCTCAAGTCACCAGCTCTACTGTCCTCTAAAGTTCATGTTCACTTACAAGAACACTATCTTGGCATCAAGCTATCTTTCAGATCACTGGGGGACTCAAAACCAGTGTCATCTCTCACACTCTGCACAAAAACCAAAAGTCGATGTTGAAAATGTGGAAATAAAGAGGACAATAGAAAAAAAGGAGGGGGAAAGATTGGGAGGGCGGTGGAGAGAGGGGGTGAAATGTGGCCTTTGATGACCAGTAATTTCTTTCTCCCTTCTTCTAGCTACCCTTGATGCATTTCAAGTTCAAAGTAACTCCAAGGTGGCAGTGATTAAGTTCTAACAGCTAAGGCAGGTGTGCTCTGTTCCAGGGAGTGCAGAGTTAGAAGCCAATCTAAGAGTTCAGTCTCTCCACCGCTTTACCGGATGTAGCATGCTGGGCATGTCACAGATCCTTAAGACAAATGCATTTCAAAATGAAAATTAGTCTTGAACATTGAAACTTGCAACTGTGTATATTTTACCAAATGTCAATCGTCATTTGCTGGGTAATTTGAGTTAGTCTGGCTCATTATGCGGTTCTAAGAATGAGAAAGTTATTTCAAATTGAAAAAAAAAACTAAAACGACTTGTCCCAAATCTTAGACTACATGCGGTTTCTAAAAGTGCAGTTTAAGCCATTACCCATCATTCGGTTATAATTTTGCTTTCTCTTCCTTTGCAGCCAGCTAGGTTACAACCTCCTGACCACAGGGAAAATTGCTTCAAGTCTCACCTTAATTCTTCCATTTAAAGATAATTTTAGCTAACAGCACATATTTTTTCAAGACCCTACTGGACCGTTCTCATATTTTCTTATTAAATTCTAGATAGAGCTCTTTTTACTTCAAGTTTCTCTTCAGAATTTTGTCATTCTTCATTAATGGTCAACTGCAGTTTGTTCCTGTGATAAAAGGATGTGTCTATGTACACAAACATTTCAAATTGTGTATCTTTTTGGAATAATTGTCAAATAATTGCCTGAAAGATTATTTTATGATCATATAATTGGCTGAATGAAGTTTGATAGTCACTAGAGAGCAATATTCTAAATGGCTGCTATTGGAAGTGACTTTGAATATATTTCATAGCTCGTAATTGTATCACAATAACCATCTCTGCTTTCTCCATATGTGTGTGCATGTGTGTGTGTGAACACATATACCAGAGAATATTGTAGTTCAAACAAATTACCTACCTTATTTAATTATCAAAATGTTCCAAGGAAGAATTACTTATTCTGACTGGAGAGATGGCTCAGCAGTTTAAGAGCATTGACTGCTCTTCTAGAGGTCCTGAGTTCAATTCTCACCAAACACATGGTGGCTCATAGCCATCTATAATGGGATTTGATGCCCTCTTCTGGCATGAAGATGTACATGCACACAGAGCACTCATACCTAGAAATACATACAGAATAACAATTGTAAACATAAAATTGTTTCCTTCACTCAAATTCCAATGTTTGGGATTGATTAATCATTAAGAACAATCTGTAAATTCAGTAGACAGCTGTATCCACAAATATTAAGCTGAGTTTTCATCCCACCTGAATATACAAAAATTTCTTCTACATTTTATTTTTGCTAGTGTTGCATAGTCTGTAATCCTCCTGCAGAAAAAAAAATCTCCTAATTTGAGAAGCAGAATCCTGGACCTGCCATTGTTTAATTTGCACACTGACAAGTTTGTTTGCCTATTTCGTTTCCTAGTTGTCTCTTAAGCATCTCATTCCTTTATCAGTGAGGTCCCTCTTATGCTGTTGTTCTCAGGCTGAATGAACTCTCTAAGCACAGAGATGATTAACCTGTCACATTTATTATGAATAGTTGTCCCTCTGGAGCTTGTTTCTTCATTTTCATTTCTGACGCCTGCAACCTCATTCTATTCAAACAACTGAATCTGTTATCTCGATCCTCTTACATTCTTCCTTCAGAAAGTGGTTTTAATAAACCATTGTTTGTTCTCATTACTTTTTGATTTCTTGGCCCATTATTGCCACACCTGGCTGGCACGGCAAACAAGAACTCCTTCACTCTTTATACTTTTCTAACCTGCAACCCTGTAATCTCACTATTGCTCTTTACAAAAACCAACTTACTTTTCCCATCTCCTCCTTTCCCCTAGCTCCCCTGCCCCACACACATACATACCAGGCCCACATCTATTCTATTCATCTGATTTACTCTTCCCTTTAGCCCAGACTGCTCACTCAAGTTGCTTATTTAGGTTACTATGACAGAGTTATCATAGTACTCCAGGCTCACCTCTTCTGAACACCTCAGAAGCATACACACAGATTTACAGCTACATGCTCCAGTCTCTCTGCAGATCAAAACCTGCATTTGTGCATCCCTACATGTTTTGAAACAGGTGTCAGAAAAGGGGTTTGAATAAATAGATTAATGACAAAAGTTGGAGGTCAAAGGTACAAAAAAAAAGCCTAAATCAAAACAATACGTGTAGGTCAATGCAAATTGAGTAGTTCCACACTAGCTCAGAACTGGGTATAATAAAGGGTTCTTTATTTAGGGAGGGCAGACTCACAGATCACAGTTCTCTGCATAAAAGGGATCAGGAACCAAATCTAGCAGCCAAGACAGAGGAAAGGAGCAAATGCACACATTTTTGGTATCCAACCTGATCCAGCATCTCAAAAGCCATTGGCTGAAGGAGTTTCCCTAGCAAATATGAAATGAATAATTTGGAAAAACTAAATGGTTTACAAATTCCTTTTACTATTTAAAATATTTCTTAGGGATCCAACCAACATCAGATTTGATTTAAGGTTCGTTCCATGAGATGGAACCCATCTCTAACACTGTTCGGATGACCAAGAACGTGAGACGAGATAGGTCAGGAACCTAGGAGAAAAACAAATAATGCTGTTCTGGTAAAGGAAGAAGGTAGTATAGCAATAAAATGACTCCTAATGACATTTTTTGCTATGGTCAAAGATCAGTGTCTTGTTCAACCATCATCAGAGAAGCTTTGACCACAGTAGAAGAAACTGAATAGAGGAGCCCATAACTGGTCAATGGGCAAAGAGTGGAATATTTGGTGCTAAATGGGAAGCTTCCATCAGTTCCCTCTCCTCATGGCTAAGGAAACCCTGCAGAAGAGAATAGGGCAAGATTATAAGAGCCAGAGGGGATGAAGAACACCAAAGAACCAAGGTATTCTAAATACAGAACTGAGGCACAAATGAACCCACAAAGACTGTGGCAGCATACACAGGGCCTGCATGCATCTGGACCAGATGGGATTACAGTGCTTAGAGGGGAAATGAACTCATGCCCCCATCCCTATCCCAAAAACAATCTCTAATTAACAACCTGTTGCAAGGAGAGGGCTGATTGTTTGTCCTGGCCACCCAGAAACCAAAATAATCACACAGAAACTATGTTAATTAAAACACTGCTTGGCCCATTAGCTCTAGCCTCTTATTGGCTAACTCTCACATCTTGATTTAACCCATTTCTATTAATCTGTGTATCACCATGTGGCAGTGGCTTACCTGGTAAAATTCCCAGCATCTGTCTCCAGTGGATCTACGGCATCTCCCTGACTCTGCTTTCTTCCTCCCAGAATTCAGTTCTGTCTTCTCCACCTACCTAAGCTCTGCTCTGTTAGGCCAAGGCAGTTTCTTTATTCATTAACCAGTACAAGCCACTCACAGACGGGACTCCCACAACAACAACCACTCACAAAGGAAAAACTGATTTTCATCCCCTACCTCAATCCTCTCTCCCTCCTCCTTTGCACCTGATCCTCCTGTTCTAATCCTGCCTCCCCACTCTAGTCCACCCATAAAATCTACTCTACTTCTCCCCTATGTGGGAGTCATGTGTCCCACCCTCTATGCCTAACGTCTATGGATCTGCAGAGTGTAGTTTCATTATCATTTACTTAACAGCTGATATTCACTTATAAGTGAACACATACCATACTTGTCTTTGTGGGTCTAAATTTACCTCACTGAGGATGATGTGTTTAGTTCCATCCATTTACTTTCAGATTTCATGATGCCATTTTTTAAATAGCTGAGTATAACTCCATTGTGTAAATATACCACAATTTCTTCATTCTTCTGTTAGAAACATTCAGGTTGTTTCTAAATTTGACTTTTATGAAGAGAGCAGCAAGGAACATGGTTGCCTTGCAGTATGATGAAGCAATCTTTGGATATATGCTCAAGAGAGTTGTAACTGGATCTTGAGGTACATAAACTCCCAACTTTCTGAGGATGCATCATACTGATTTCCATAGAGGCTGTATAAGATTGCACCCCTACCAGCAATAGACGATCCCCTTCTCCACATCCTCAGTAGCATGAGCTGTCACTTGTGGTTTTGATCTTACCTCTTTTGAAAATATAAGATGGAATCTCAAAGTTTTGGGTTGCATATCTCTAATGGATAAGGATGTTGAACATTGCTTAAATTGTTTCTGAGTCTCTTTGGTTTCCTCTACCAAAAATTCAATGTTTAGATTTATACCCCATTTTGGGATTGAATTACTTGGTTTGTTGATGTCCAGTTTTTTGAGTTGTTTATGCATTTTGGATATTAGCCCACTATTGGATGTGGAGTTGATAAAAAAATATTCTTTTTCTCTTTTATAAGGTTTCTACTTTGTCCAAATGATGATGCCTCTTGCTATGCAGAAGCTTTTCAGTTTCATGAGGTCCCATTTATTAATGGTTGATCTTAGTGCCTGTGTTAATAGTGTTCTATTCAGAAAGTTTTCTTTTGTGTTAATGAGTTTAAAATTTCTCTCAACTTTCTCTTCTATCAGGTTCCGTGTACCTGGTTTTATATAGAGGACTTTGATCCATTTGGAGTTGTGTTTTATGCTGTGTGATATTTCTCCATCTATTTACATTCTTCTACATGCAGACAAACAGTTTGACTAGTTCAACCATTAGTTGAAGATGCTATACTTTTTGTAGTGTGTATTTCTGGCTTTTTTTAATCAAAAACCAGGTATCTATAATTAAGTGGGTTTATGTCTAGGTGTTCAGTTTGATTCCATTGGTCATCATGTCTGTTTTAAGCAGATGCCATTCTGTTTTCATTATTATAGATTTGTAGTATGACTTTAGATCGGGAATGATGATGCCTCCAGCAGTTCAGGATATTTTAGCTATCCATATGAAGTTGAGAATTGCTCTTTCAAGGTCTATAAAAAATTGTGTTAGAAATTTCACAGGGATTGCATTGAATCTGTAGATTGCTTTTAGTAGCATGGCCATTTTCACTATGTGAATTCTACCAATCCATGAGCATGGGAGATCTTTCCATTTCTTAATATCATCTTCACTTTTTTTTTTCAAAGACTTAAAAATTTATCATACAATTCTTCGAGTTACTTGGTTAGCATTGTTATCATGTGTAAAATGGGGCAACTCAAGGCCAGGGTGAGAAACAGACAAATATGCTATTCAGAGAGAGATGTGGTATAGGGTTCATTTAGTGGGTTGTGGAGGGGAAACAGAAAGGGAAGAGGGGGTAATGGGAGAAGAAGGGGAAATGGAAGAGGGGAGAAGAGAGAGGTAGAAGCTGCTTCTCCAGAGGAAGGATAGACAGAGAGAGAGGAGGGTGGGGAGAGAGAGGGGGCGCAGGAAAGAGGAAAAGAGCTGGAGAGGAAGTGGAAGATCTGCTTGTGGTGGAAGAGGGAGGCTGGGAGTGGGCGGGCTTGTCTCTTAAAGGGACAGGGTACCCAGGTGACAGACTAGGCCAGTATATTACAGCAAGAGTTGTCCTATATTATTTGAGGCTATTGTGAAAGACGCTGCTTCCCTGATTACTTTCTCAGTTCTTTTTTCATGTTTAGATAAAAAGGTTACTGATTTTTTTTTTATCCATCTACCTAGTTTAAAGTATTTATCAGCTATAGGAGTTCCCCCCATTGAATATTTAGGATCACTTATGAATACTATCATATCATTTACAAATAAAGAAACCCTAACTTCTCCCTGTCCAATTTGCATCCCCTTGATCTCCTTCAGTTCCTATCTTGCTCTAGATAATACTTCAAGTACTGTATTGAATAAATATGAAGAGAGTGGACACCTTTGATTTTCTTCTGATTTTAGCGGAATTACTTTGAGTTTCTTTCCATTTACATTGATGCTGACTATAAACTTTATTATTTTAAACTTTGTCGACTATATCCCTAATCTCTACAGACTTCCATCACAAAGAGGTGCTGGGTGTTGTCAAAGGTCTTTGTTGCATCTAATTAGAAAATCATGTGTTTATTTTTCTTTCAGTTTCTTTAGATAGTGGATTACAACTATTGATTTTTATATATTGAATCATTTCTACATCTCTAGAATGAAGCCTACTTGATCAAGGTGAATAAACGTTTTTATGTGTTTTTGGATTCAGTTTGCAAGTATTTTGTTGAGTATTTTTGCATTTATGTTGATACAGAAAATGGTGTTTAATTTTCTTTCTCTTTGGGGTCTTTGTGTGCTTTGGGTATCAGTATACCTGTGGTCTCATAAAATGAATTGGTCAATGTTCCTCATGTTTCTGTTTTGTGAAATAATGTGAAAAGTTTTGACATTAACCCTTCCTTGAAAGTCTGGTAGAATTCTCAGCTAAAACTATTTATCCCTAGTCTCTTTTTAGTTTACCGACTTTTATTAACTGCTTCTATTTCACTAGAAGTTATAAGTTTGTTTAAATAGCTTATCTGACCTTGATTTAACTTTGGAAAGTTGTGTCTATGAAGAAAATTACCCAATTTTTTTTAGGTTTTCCAATTTGGGGGAATACAGGATTTTATAGTATGTTTTTATGTCTCTGAATTCCTATGTCTGTTATTATGACCTCCTTTTCATTTCTTATTTTGTCAATTTTATATATTCTCTCTGCAAAACTAAATAGAGTTTGGATAAAAGTTTATTGAACTATTGATTTTCTCAAAGAACAAACTCTTTGTTTTATTGATTCATTGTGCTATTCACTTTGTTTCTCTTTTTTATTTCAGCCCTAGTTTTGTTATTTCTTGCCATCTGCTCCTTTTGGGTGTGACTTCTTTTTTGTCTGTTCAGGAGTACTGTCAAGTTGCTAGCATGATATATCTCCAGTTTTGCTTTGTTTTATGTAGGCACTTAGTGCCATGAACTTGAAATATAGAGCTACTTTCATTGTGTTGCATAATTTTGGGTACACTGTATATATACTAATTTAACTTGAATTTTAGGAAGTTTTTGATTACTTTATTTAGGTCTTGATCCATTTATCATTCATTTGAGAGTTGTTCAGTTTCCATGAGTTTGTAAGCTTTCTAGTGTTTCTGTTGTCATTGATAATCCATGGTGGTCTGTTAAGATGCAGGGAGTTATTTCAATTTCTGTATCTGTTGAAGCTTACTTTGAGTCTGAGTATATGATCAATTGTGGAGAAAGTTCCATGAGGTGCTAAGAAGAGGGTATATTCTTTTGTGCTTGGGTGAAGTGTGCTGTAAATATTTGTTAGGTTCATTTGCTTTATAATGTCTGTTAGCTCTAGCATGACCTGTCCATTGGTGAAGGAGGTGGTAAAATGAAGTCTCCCACTATCAGTGTGTTAGGGTCAAGTGTGATTTAAACTATGGTGGTGTTTCATTTACAAATGTGGGTGCCTTTGTCTTTGGGGAAATAGATGTTGAGTACTGAATTGTTTTCTTCTTGGATTTTTCCTTTGACGAATATGAAATATGCTTCCCTATCTCTTCTGATCAGATTTGGTTTGAAGTAAGTCTACCTTTTTAGATATTAAAATGACTACACCAGCTTACTTCTTGGATTCATTTGCTTAGAATATCTTTTTCCAACCCTTTGCTCTGAAGTAATGTCTATTCTTGATGTTGATATGTTTCCTATATGCAACAGAGGATTCTGTTTCTTCATCCATTTTCTTAGTCTCTGTCTTTTTATTGTGGAATTGAAACCTTTGAAATTTAGAGCTATCAGTGACCAAAGTATTGTTGATTCCTGTTATTTTGGTGGTGGTGGCAGTGGTAGTGGTAGTGATGATGGTGAGGGTGTGTGTGTGAGTGTGTGTGTTTCCCTTTCTTTGATTTTGGTAGTCTGGGGTTATTTATTTGCTGTGTTTAATGGGTATACTTAACCTACTTAGTTGGAGTTTTCCTTCTAAAACTCTATCTGAATTCATATATAGACAAATATTGCTTAAATTGGGTTTTATCATGGAATGTCTTATTTTTTTTCATCTATGTTGATTGAAAGGTTTGCTAGGTTTAGTAGTCTGGGATGGCATCTGTGGTCTTTCAGACTCTGTAGGACATCTGTCCAGGCTCTAGAGTCTCCACTGAGAACTCAGGTGTAATTCTAATAGGTCTAATTTTATATGGTGTTTGGTATTTGGACCTTGCAACTTTAATATTCTTTCTTTATTCTCTACATGTAGTGCTTGGATTATTAACTGCTTAAGAGACTTTCTTTTCTGATTCTCTCTCTTTTTTTGGTGTTCTGTAAGCTTTTTGTACCTTTTTAGGCATCTCCTTCTTTATAAATGTTAGAAAATTTTTCTTTTACTATTTTGTTGAAAAAATTTTCTTGGCCTTTTACCTGAGTTTCTTCTCCTTCATGTCGTCTTATTTATTATTCCTAGAGTTGGTCTTTTTTTTGTTTATTTTATTTTTTTTAGTTGTTGAAATAAATTTCTGCCTCCTCCCCGTTTCCCATTTCCCTCCCCCTCCTCGCACACATCGCCCCCTCCCCTCACTCCCCTACCCCTCTCCCCCTCCCCCCCTCCATTCCCCCTCCCTCTCAAGAATGAAGAGCAGTCCAGATTCCCTGCCCTGCAGGAAGTCCAAGGTCCTCCCACGTCTATCCAGGACCAAGAAGGTGAGCATCCAAACAGGCTAGGCTCCCACAAAGCCAGTTCATGTATTAGGATCAAAACCTAGTGCCATTGTCCTTGGCTTCTCATCAACCTTCATTGTCCACCACGTTCAGAAAGTCCGGTTTCATCCCATGCTTATTCAGTCCCAGTCCTGCTGGCCTCGGTGAGCTCCCAATAGATCAGCCCCACTGTCTCAGTGGGTGGATGCACCCCTCGCTGTCCTGACTTCCTTGCTCATCTTCTCCCTCCTTCTGCTCCTCATTTGGATCTTAAGAGCTCAGTCCGGTGCTCCATTTTGGGTTTCTGTCTCTATCACAATCCATCGCCAGATGAAGATTCTAAGGTGATATATAAGATATTCATCAGTATGGCTATAGGATAGGGTCATTTCAGGTTCCCTCTCCTCAGTTACTCAATGTACTAGCTGGGGACATCTCCCTGGACACCTGCGAGCCCCTCTAGAGTCAACTCTCTTGCCAACCCTAAGATGGCTCCCTTAATTGGGATATATATTTCTCTGCTCCCGTGTCCACCCTTTTTTTATCCCAACCATCCCGTTCCAACAAGCTCCCCCCATTCTCCCCTTCTCCCGTTTCTCACCCCATTCCCCTTAGCCCCATGCCACTTCACCCCCAAGTTTCCAGGTTTTGCCCGGCAATCTTGTCTACTTCCCATATCCAGGCAGATGACTATATGTTTTTCTTTGGGTTCACCTTCTTATTTAGCTTCTCTAAATCACAAATTATAGGCTCAATGTTCTTTGTTTATGGCTAGAGTCCACTAATGAGTGAGTACATGGCACTCACTGTGGTATGTACTGGCTGGCCAAAATGCTTTTGTCATATGATAGGGCATCTCTTGGGTATATTCCCAAGAGTGGTATTGCTCGGTACAGGGGTAGGTTAATCCCAAATTTCCTGAGAAATCACCACACTGATTTCCAAAGTGGTTGCAAAAGTTTACATTCCCACCAGCAATGGATGACTCTGCCCCTTACTCCACAACCTCTCCAGCAAAGGCTATCATTGGTGTTTTTGACTTTAGCCATTCTGACAGGTGTAAGATGATATCTCAAAGTTGTTTTAATTTGCATTTCCCTGATCACCAAGGAAGATGAGAATGACCTTAAGTGTCTTTTGGCCATTTGAATTTCTTCTGTTGAGAATTCTCTGTTCAG
>NC_022031.1:2257531-2262475 GCF_000317375.1 Microtus ochrogaster | reverse complement strand
CAAAATATATAAAGAACTCAAGAAACTAGACTTTAAAATGCTAATTAACCCAATTAAAAAATGGGGTACTGATCTGAACAGAGAATTCTCAACAGAAGAAATCCAAATGGCCAAAAGACACTTAACATCATGCTCAACCTCCTTACGATCAGGGAAATGCAAATCAAAACAACTTTGAGATATCATCTTACACCTGTCAGATTGGCTAAAATCAAAAACACCAGTGATAGCCTCTGCTGGAGAGGTTGTGGAGGAAGGGATTCCCTCATCCATTGCTGGTGGGAATGCAGGAATGGAGCAAAGCCCAGGAGCTTTTTCTGCTCCAATCTATTTGATGTTCTGTAAGCTTCATGTGTCTTTATAGGCATGTCCTTGTTTAGGTTAGGAAAATTTTCTCCTATGATTTTGTTGAATATATTTTCTGTGCTTTTGAGTTAGGATTTTTCTCCCTCTATTCCTATATTATTTTTTTCTTTCTTTCTTTCTTTCTTTCTTTCTTTCTTTCTTTATTTATTTATTTATTTATTAAAGATTTCCGTCTCTTCCCCGCCACCGCCTCCCATTTCCCTCCCCTCCCCCAATCAAGTCCCTCTCCCTACTCAGCCCAAAGAGCAATCAGGGATCCCTGCCCTGTGGGAAGTCCAAGGAACCCCCACCTCCATCCAGGTCTAGTAAGTTGAGCATCCAAACTGCTTAGGCTCTTACCAAGCCAGTATGTGCAGTAGGATCAGAAACCCATTCTTAGATTTGGGTTTTTTTTTCACAGTGTCCCAGATTTCCTGGGTAGTTCATGTCCCCAATTTTTTAAATTTAACATTTTCTTTCACTGATGAATCTATTTTTTCTATTTTATCTTTAATATCTGAGATTCTTTCTTCCATCTCTGGTTCTCTCTTGGATGATGCTTGTATCTGTAGTTCTTATTCAATTATCCAGATTTTTCATTTCCAGAATTCCCTCAATTTGTTTTCTTTATTGCTTCTGTTTCCATTTTCAGGTCTTGACCAGTCTCCTTCACCTGTTTCCTTTTTCTTAGCTTTTCTAGCATTCTTTGTTGGGCTTGTTGATTTTTTTCCATTTTTCTTGTGTGTCTTTTCCTCAATTTCTTTAAGGGAATTTTTTTATTTCCTCTTTAAGGACCTCTATCATCTTATAAAATCATTTTCAAGGTTGTTTCCTTGAGCTTCAGCTGTATTGGAATGTTTAGGCCTTGCTGTTGTAGAATAGCTGGGCTCTGCTGGTGCCATATCTTTTCTGTTATTGATTGTGTTCTTAGACTAGTGTTTAGTCATGTGGATTTGAGGTGATTATGGATTGAGGTATTGATTCCCGAATTTGTGTTTGTTGAATGGGCGTTTTCTTTTTTGGTTTCTGTTTTCTTTCTGGTTTTCTGGCCTAAGTGGCCTGGGGCATTGGTAGCTATGGAGTCTTCAGGTCCAGTAGGATGTCATCATTGGGATTCTTATAACCTGCAAGACCTCCAGGGTTTGGGATGCCAACTTTGCCTCTAACGTTCCAAATATCTCTGTGGCCACTGGGGTACTTCATACCTGCTTGGTCTCTGGAATTCCTAGGACCACATGATCTCTCGAAGAAAGCAGACGTTTTCTACCAAAGTTGTAACTGGGAATATGGAAGTCAGGGGAAAGGGTGCAGTTGGGGGCCATTGGGCCAGCTTTAGGGAGCATCACCTGACAGTGGGCAGTGTCTAACCTTGGGTACCTAGAAGCAGCCTGATCTCCAGTAAAGCAGATAGAGTTGTGAGCCCAGAAAGGAGGGACTTGCATTCTTAAAAATAATTAGAAAAGAATTTGAAGGTGAAATGCAGTTTTTATTTAAATGATTTTCTTAATCTTTCAACTCTCTTTCAAAAGTAGCAATAAGCTTGACGTCAAGACAAGATACGGAATGTCTCTAATTTTCTTTGTGTGGACTCTCTTTAGTATTACTGTGAAGAAGTACAGTATGGCTCAGCGGGAGAGGATTTGACCAACATGTGCAACACTGAGTTCCATTTTCTACACTTTAAGAAAACACACAACATTAAACAAACCTAAGAATGGGAAATTTGTACCACTAACTTAGGAGATTTATGTGCTGAAACAACTGCCTTTCTTCTTCCTTGAGCTATAGCTCATTTGTTGAAGCATAAAATAAACTAAAACACAGAGCTGGGCCATGGTGGCGCACGCCTTTAATCCCAGCACTTGGGAGGCAGAGGCAGACAGATCTCTGTGAGTTCGAGACCAGCCTGGTCTACAAGAGCTAGTTCCAGGACAGGCTCCAAAACCACAGAGAAACCCTGTCTAGAAAAACCAAAAAAATAAACTAAAATACAATTTAAAATTTTAATACTTCCTTTCTTGAAAAGAAGAGTAAGTTTAACAGACTAATCTTAAGCATCTTTTAAAGTTTTAATATTTAAAGAGAAAGAATGACTGGTAACACATGGGATTTTTCATCTCATTTGATTTTAGATGCCAATAAAATTATATTTGCACTTCTATTAAAGCAATCTTGGAGACAAGACTTAAAAGAAACCAAAGGTAAGTGCTGAAGATAGCGATGCCTCTACAAATTTAACAAATTTGAGCTAAGTGTCTTAGAGTTCCTCTCTTGTGTGGTTCTGACTGGTATTTGCTAAGGAGGGAATGGAAGAGGGATGAGTATTTAGAAAATAACAAAGATATGTTGACCTCATTCCTTTACATCTTTCCATCCCTTCCCTTTCTCACTTCTTCCCTTCCCTTGCCTGTGCTTCTGACTTTCTTCCTGGGTTTCCTTTTATCCTATATTGGAAAAAAGCATAAGGTGGCTGGCACCTGGTACACCTTACTGCTCATCTACCACACGCTTGCCCTTTCGTGCAGAGGGACATCTGGAGCCCCACCCTTCCAACTCCTGCTAGTGTACCTTCTGCCTCTATAATCTGAGATTGGCATGCATATAGATTTTTGGCAAAGGGTGTCAGGTTTACTTGAAGATTACTACTAAGATTAAGAGAAACACCATTTGGCACTGTGATTAAGATTTCCTTTAAATAATGGTTTTACTAACAAAATAAGGATAGATAAAGGGTAAATAACACAAGCTTGTTCATTTCAAATATCAGGATGGGAGCAGTTAGTGTCAAGAAAATCTTGACTGACACAGAACTGAGATTATGTTAAAGGGACGAGATCCTATATGATCAAGGGACATAGTATAGACGTCTATCCTAAACGGTGAGACTGCTGTCAGTCTTGGGATTCTCATAGGTCAGTCAGGATGCTGTTCAGGAGAGTAGGACAAGGAGTAGCCCCAAACAAGAAGTTGGGACCTGAGTCTACCGTATTACATCTAACTTGTAGTTGGGACCTGAGTCTACCTTATTACATCTAACTTGTAGCCTGGGCTACAAGAGAAATGTCAGTGTGCTGATGGAAATCTAACATATACTTTCGCCACTACACTCATGTGGGGATCTGTGAGCAGATATTGTAGATCCACACAACTTGCTGTTAAGCCTCAACTCTCCTCATGCTTCCTGTGAACCCTGGACACATGGCTTGGCCCATCTCTTCATCTGTAAAATGGAACTAAGAAGAATCCTTAAGTTATAACTTACTGTGAATGATTAATGTAAATCTCTTAGAATGCTCCTTAGCACAGAGCCAAAACCTTATAATCTTTAGTTTGCCATTATTAAGATGTGTTTGAAATTCATAAAGCCATGAGTGAGCAATCGATAAAAGTTCTTTCATCTAAGATATTGTCATTGAACACCTCTTGCACTCATTTCTCACACACAAACATCAACTGGCCCCAAAATGAGCCCTAGCATGTCCCAGTCTCACTATGGAGCTCTGCCCTGTGCTGGACTGTCAATATTTTCTATTTGATTTTATTAGTATGATGGCTACATAACCCTTCCCTCTAGGGAATCTTCAAGACCTTTGACTTAGTCTTTGGAGCCTAAAACAATTATACTTGTAATTCTAGGGAGAATTACAAAGAAGTGCTCAAATAAATCAGTTTTTACGCCTGGAACTTCACTAAATCCCTCAAACTGTACATTGCTTTACAGTGGAGGAATAACAAGTGGATATGGAGACTAGCCTGATCTCCACTATGTTCCCACACACTTGTGAGCTAATACTCCAGGGAGTCAAGTTCTGAGCAATATTCTTTCTCATTGTTTGGCTCCCATGGTACGGGTTATACATATTTTAAACAAAGATTCTAATACCATGACAGCCCCTGCTCTCACACAACTCATAATTACTTAAATTGATTTCCTGACTACTTAAGCACAGTGTGCATATGAGCAATAGCCCTGAAGGACTAGACTCAAAAAGAAACCTTGCCTTTGATTCTTGTTAATTTTGTGACTGCGTTATCTAGCATATTGAGCTTCATTTTTTTCCATTTTCAAAAAAAAAATGAGAATAACATCACATTTATGATGTAAAATTATAAAGGAATAAGATGAACTATGGGCAATATGCAAAAACCTTGGTATATATTAAGCACAATTGTTGCTTAAAAACTTGGAGGGATAGAGACATGGTTAAGAGCGCTTGGTGGTCTTCTAGGGACCAGGAGTTTGATTGCCAGCATTCACACAGGGTGGCTCAAGACCTCCTGTAACTGCATGTCCAAGTAATGCAATGACTTCTTTTGATTTTTTTAAGCATTGACACACATGAAGCACCCACATACATAGATACACACATACACATAGAAAACCTGCCTTGTATAATATAATTAAACTAATGTCTTGTTGGTACAAATAAATACAACATGGGGCACTAGAAATCTAAAACTGAAACAACAAATCTATAACTACAAAAATTCAATCAACAAAGACTATCTGCAGAGTGCTCTCCACCTGTCCTGAGAGGTGTGTCTGATTATTCACACCAAACAGAAGGAAAGGAAGGGAGGGAGGGAGGGAGGGAGGGA
>NC_022031.1:2244749-2257431 GCF_000317375.1 Microtus ochrogaster | reverse complement strand
AAGGGAAGGAGGGAAGGAAGGAAGGAAGGAAGGAAGGAAGGAAGGAAGGAAGGAAGGAAGGAAGGAAGGAAGGAAGACTTCTCCTAATGCCCTTTGTTAGCATAATCTATGTTTATCTTCTCGTTAGCCTGAAAATGTTTCCAAGTTGGAACCAAAAAGAGAAATTATCTATCCTATTTTTAACACTAATATTTTAGAAAAACAGACCTTGAGAAATGATTACACGTTAAGCTGTCTTGAAAAACAAGTCAAGGAATAAATTAGATGAATGGAAACTATTTTTAGAACCATTAACAATTTGCATGACTTCCAACCCTCCCCAATGAATCTTCCAATTTGCCACATACTATTTTACACTTTTGTTAAAATCTCTTTATGCATCCACATTACATATTCACAGCCAGGAGATCAGAGCCCTAAAACAGAAATCACATTAAATGCTACAGACAGAACGCGGCAAGGCTGTAAAATTACCCATCCATAGTTATGGAGCTGTTATTAACCCAGTGGCAACAGGCCAATTTAGAGAGTTATTTAAAGTTGTCACTCAGGGAGTGTTAATACTCTGTGGTCTCATGTTTTCCACATCAATAACACTTGATTTACACATTTTCACTTCTGTAATGCTCAACATTTGGCCATTGATAATTCAACATTTTGTAGTTATATTTAAACAGAAATTTCACTTTATATGTTGACAATAAATGCATAGAGTAATTTTATGCTCTTGTGTTGAATTTTTCATTCTTCCTCAATAGTCATATTCACCTTCAATGACCTGAGCTACTACCCCCATGAGCTAGATTAGGTTTAAAAAGGAGGTATTCTGTGTATGTGTATGAGCAGAAGAGGAGAAGTAGAGAGGGAAAGCTTGAACCTTTTCTAGATATTTTATGATAATTGCTCCTGTCAACATACTCATTAAAATATTTTCAAATATATTCATGGGAAGGCAAAACGCCTCATCAGATTTATACTTGACAACCTGAGTTCCATTCTCAGAGGCCTCAGGAGAAGAAAACAGCTGTGTCCTGAAATTTTCTCTGATCTCCATGTGTGCACTCCATGTGTTTACATGTGTATATGTACACACACACACCATACATACACATAGGCATACACACAAAATATTAAAATGTAAGTTAACACACAAAATGTTAAAGAAATTTTTTATCATAAAATAATTGACCAAATTTCTGTAGAAAAAACTGCAAAAATGTAAAGAATAATATGTATATAGTCAATCTGTCTTGACGAACTCAAACTATACAGAAGTGAAGGGTAAAAAGAGAAGCGACATAAAGATGCAAGGAAATAGTCACTGCTAATTAACTTGTGAGACAGAGACGAACAACTCCTAAAATTCCTTTTATGATTTTCTTGGTTTCAAAGTAATCCTTAAAATTTCCAAAATCTCAAAATCAAGGTTACATGATATATTGTTTATCATAAATATATAGCATATAATTAAATGTTACCCATTGATTTGTTGTTAATCGTTGACTAAGATCTAGAAGTCTGAGTCGGGACTATCTGCAGAAAAGGCAGGGCTGTGGGATGAGGGAGGAAGAGAGGGAGGGACACTACTGTTGCTCCTCCAGACCAGGCACTGCAAAGCATGCTGTGCAGACCAGTCCAGTAGCTTACCAAATGAGCTTTTTAGTGCAAAACCACACCTATTTATTTACGTCCTTTCAGTATCTCTTTTGGCTACACATTTGCATAGATATCATGCATATCAAATCATGAAGGAATTTTTAAATCCAATTTTTATTTGTATTGAAATATCTTCCCATTGCTCCCTCACAGTCTTCCCATATACTCCTCCTTAATCTCTTTCATTTTCATGGCCTCCCTTTTCATTGTGAGTACGTGTGTGTGTGTGTGTGTGTATGTGTGTGTGTGTGTGTGTTTTCAGGGCTGGCTGTTTACCATTGTATAACTGATTGGTGTGCTCTCCCCTGGAGAAACTGTCTCCTGCTCTCATTATTCCTTAGCTGCCTGTGGTTCTTTGGACAGGGTTGAGGCTTCCTGAGCATTCCTTGTCCACACAACTTATGGAGTGGTTCACATCTGTTCATCTGTGTAGGCAGTCATTCATGTTGGTGAGACCATGGGACTATGGGTAGTTTCCTACACTCATAAGAAACACAATCTCACAGCCACCTCTCTGTTCCTCTGTCTCTCACACTATTTCCATGAACCTGAGGTGCAGAAAGTGAGCATAAACTGACTTCTTTGGACTGGGTTCCACAACTATGCATTTTGATTGGTTTTGCTTTTCCACAATTACTGTTTTTTGTCAGTTGCAAAAAGAAATTTCCTTGCTGAGGGGTGAGACCTGCACTTACCTGTGGTGAAATACCAAATACTGTGGACATGGTAAGGAGTTTGCTGGTTAGTAATGTGTCAGCTGTAGGTTCTCCTCCAAGATCACAGCATGCCTGGACAGTTGGTTAGATTTCCAGGCATGAATTCTTTCTTGTTGAATGTGTCTTAATTCTAGTCATCAGGGTGTTGGCTGCTGCCAAGCTAGATGCACACTACTGCAGCATTAGTGGCCTTGTGTCATTCTTGTCCTTGGAGTCATTGGCATTCACAGGCATCATAGCAGAGACTTTGGCTGACCTCTGGTTTATCCTACAAAAATTTTAGCTACTTTTAATTATAATTACTCATGGATATTACTCTTTCATTTATATTAACTTTTCCCATCCTCATTCTTAAGCAAAAATTGTTTAGTCAGCATAAAATTACACGCACAATATAAGGAGAGTCAATCAAATTTAGAAGATCAAGCTGTGTTAAACTTTCCTTCAATAATAACAAAATAAGAGAGCAGTATATTTCTTTTGCTATGGATCAAGAAAAGGGTTTCCAGTTTCTAGAATGTTAAAATGCTTTTACAAACTGTTGAGAGAGCAGCGGGGCTGCGTCCGCGGCACCCGGCCGCTCGCATGGCTTTTGCCCCGAAATAATTACATGGAAACTGTATTCTTTTAAACACTACTTGGCCTATTATATCTAGCCTTTTCTCAGCTAACTCTCACACCTGGACTGGCACATTTCTAATAATGTGTGTAGCCCACGAGCTGGCTTACCAGGGAAGATCTTAACCTGTGTCTGTCTGGAGTGGGAGAATCATGGCGACTCACTGACTCAGCTTCTTTCTCCCAGCATTCTGTTCTGTTTTCTCCGCCTACCTAAGGGTTGACCTATCAAATGGGCCTAGGCAGTTTCTTTATTAATTAACCAATGAAAGCAACAGATTAGAAAGAAATCACTCCCACATCAACAAACATCCACTGAAAGTAACTCACTGTGGTCTAAAATGATTTCATTAGAGCAAAAGGAAACAATTTACATCATCCTGTATATTGTAACTCTATAGTAAGACACCAGTAAAATTATATCACCTGTTCAGTCTGTATTTGTATGTGTGGGTATTCAAGGCCATTTTCATTTGCCGTCCAGTAAGCAATTGGTGTGCCTTACCAATTTACCTACAGTTGTTGCTATGTGGTTGAGGCCTCCTGAGCCTTCTCCTGTCCACATAAGCATGTTAGTGGGTGATCTCTTGTCCATCCCTCATTTAGATATTCAAGTCATTGAGATGTGAAGCTATATGTGTAACTTACCAGAATTAATGTCAGAACTTGACATTACCAGAATGATTTTTGTGTTCAGCTGTCCTGTACACTTTCCCAGAACATTTAGGTTATATATAGACCAGTGGTTCTCAATGACATACTGTTTTGATGTCCTTTTATCACAGAAAGGTGACATTTGGCTATATCTGAAAACATGGGGTTTCAGCTGTAGAGAGGCCCTCATGTTTAGAATCTCTTGGCTGAATGACAAGAATGTTGCTAAGGAACTTAGACTGCGTATGTCAGCACAGCATCGACAAAATGGTGTAAGACTGAGAAAGCCCGAAACAGACTCTTAAACTGGCAATAAAACTGGGAGTGTGATGATGATCTCAAACCCCAAGAATTATTCTTTAAAATTTCCTTCAAGTTTCGATGATCCCTATGCTGAAAAGTGTGCAAATTCACCCTATAGAGTCTACCATATAAGTTCTATGTAAAAAAAAAAAAACTCTTGAGGCAAACCCCCATAATTCAAATTAATTTAATGCATATTTCTTCAATTTGAGATAATATTTAGTCTGAATTTCTCATACAAATGGCCTTGGTTCTTTAGATAAGTCTGCAAACAATGAAACAGCACCCATGGGTAATTTTAAAATCATACTAGTGTAGGGCAGTATCATTCCATATAGATAATTGACAGTCGTTCAGAAATGTAAATTGGAAAAGGAAATTTTCAAGAGGTTTCTTATTTCTCATTGAGCATTAGCGGAATATCAGCATCTGTACACAGCTTGGATGACATTCAAATGACATTATTGATCAAACTAACATGAGTGTCTAGAAAATTAGATGGCAAAACTAAAACAGTCTGGCAGTTGCAACCGAGGTCAGGGAATAATTTTAGCAAACATTTCAGATGTATCTCATAAAGATTGTGAAATTTTTCATCAGAATCAAGAATTTATAATTAGTATTCCATGTAAAACTCTTCTCCAAACTTTAATGAACTGATGGATATTTCTAATCTTCACAAGAAAATATAAGATAACTTTGCTGTTCGATAAGTAGCTCATTAACAAGATCTATAAAAACAGATTTCTAAACAACTAAAATTAGTAAATGTTAATAGACAATTCTGGAACTTTTAAATGCATGCTGTGATGCTGATAATCAGGGCTAACATGTTTAGCATTACCTATTTATAGATACCATTAGTAAAGACCCAGGAAAACATCTATTAAGATAATTTAATTCCTCTCTTCTGAAATAAATTCATCAATATATTACACTGTGTGGTCTGCTATAAATTTCAAAAATATTAGGGTTTAAAGACATACCTTAAATTAAAAAGCTCATCAAGTAATTATGAGATGTGCCTAGAATCAATTTTAAGAGTAATTCCATTGCCATTGCCAGAAGTAACAGGAAGCAATGAGCATATTATATACTCTAGACTATTTTCTACTCAATATATTTTGATTTCCAAAGGCCTTTCAATTTCATTTTATTCTGTTTTCAAGTTACTCCAATACTTCCAATACAATTTTTTATTTTTCCATTAGTGAAGTCTCTTAAACATACTAGGTGGTTTGCTCTATTAGACAAAAAATATCTAAAAACCTAGTCAGGTTAAAGTCATTTCCCATAGAGTAGCTTGTAAAACTGCTATGGGCCTGTGTTCTTAAAACATCCAGGTGTTTATAGAAAAAGCTTTTTTTAAGGTTTGTGAGATTCCTGTTGAAGGACGTTTCCTACCGTAGGAAACATTTATATTTCACACTGTATGTGAAGTAGCAAAACACCAATTTTAAATATAGTATCATATATACTGTAATTCCAACAACAGGCCCTGAAAGTAAAACAAAAAGATGTGGTTACAATTTCAATAGGCACTTTTTTAAAATGGGTTTTAAACATGCAGATAGTCAGAGGACATCAGGAAAGGAGACTAGAGCAAGTGAAAAATAGGGGAAGAAGATTGGAAAATAAATCTTAATAATATAATAAAATAATAATAATTATTAAAATAAATAAAAATAATAAAGTATGTGCTGGGAGTCACCACTTCAAATCTTGGAATTTATGTACAATAACATACCTGTAAACTTTGCAAACCAAATGAACATGTTTAAAACATAATTTCAACTCTGCTTTTCTGAAGGAAACAAAAGAGAAGTCATATTTTATTTATTTTAAGTGGATCCTCCTCTTCTGCTTTTAGTAGAATTGCCATTTTTACTATGTTGATCCTTTCTGTCCAAGAGCATGAGAGATCTTTCCATTTTCTGGTCTCTTCTTTCTTTCTTCAAAGACTTAAAGTTCTGGGCAAATAAGTCTTTCACTTCCTTGTTTAGTGTTACCCCAAGATATTTTATGTTATTTGTGGCTATTGTTAAAGGTGATATTTCTCTGATTTAACTCTCAGCTTCTTTATCCTTCATGTATAGGAAGGCTACTGATTTTTTTTTTGAGTTGATCTTGTATCCTGCCACATTCTGAAGGTATTTATCAGCTGTAGGAGTTCTCTGGTAGAGTTTTTGGGGTCACTTATGTATACTATTATCTTGCTGTAAAAAGCCTTACACCTAGTGGTAACCCACCCACTGGGGTGTGGTCTCTTATACTATATATGCTAGTGCTTTCCTCTCGTGACTTGGCCAAGTTATTTATTATATAAGACTTAAACTAGTTAGGATAGGATAATTATTGAATATATTTGTTCTTATTGTATATAATTTTGTATTAGGCTTAGAACTCTCTTATTTAAACAAAAGGGGGAGGTTCATGGGGGAGAGTCTTCTGTTTTGTGTTCTGTTTGTGTTTATTGGTTAAATAAAGAGACTGCCTTGGCCCTTTAATAGGACATAAAATTAGGTAGGCGGAGTAAACGGAACAGAATGCTGGGAGAAAGAAGTCGAGTCAGGAGTCGCCATGATTCTCCCACCTGACACAGCTGCAGGTTAAGATCTTCCCTGGTAATCCACCTCGTGGGCTACACAGATTATTAGAAATGGGTTAGATCAATATGTAAGAGCTAGCCAATAAGAGGCTGGAACTAATGGGCCAGGCAGTGTTTAAAAGAATACAGTTTCCATGTAATTATTTCGGGGCATAAGCTAGCAAGGCGGCCAGGGTGCCAGGGATGCAGCCCAGCAGCCCTTATTACAACAGGAGGTGCTGTAGAAAGTCTTACAGCCAGTAGTTACCCGCCCACTGGGGTTGGCCTCTTATACTATATATGCTGATTTAGAGCATGCATCTGCCCTCTTTCCGGCCTCTCTGTTCCGGTTGTGCATTTTGGTTTCTGATCTTTCAAGCAAAGGATTCGTATTTGTGAGTCTATGCCTAAATAAATAACCATCTATTTCTCAATTCTGAGCTAGTGTGGGATTTCTTTTAAGCCTTCTTCTTCAAATTGAGTCCATTTATATTATATTATGCGATATTATAATTAACTCTGGTTATTTTTGGTAGTAGTTTTTGTGTGTTTCCCTTCTTTGGGTTATGATGGTTGGGGGTTATCAGATGTCTTTGTTATTGTAGGTATAGTTAGCTTCCTTTGGTTGAGGTTTTCCTTCTAGTACTTTCTGTAAGGCTGGGATTGTGAATGCATATTGTTTAAATCTGTTTTTGTCAAGGAATATCTTGTTTTCTCCATTTGTTGAAAGAAAGCTTTGCTGGGTATAGTAATCTGGGCTTGCATCCATGATCTCTTAGTGTCTGCAGTACATCTATCCAGGACCTTCTGGCTTTCATGGTTTCCATTGAGAAGTCAGGTGTAATTCTGATAGGTTTCCCTTTATATTTTACTTGACCTTTTTCTTTTGCAGCTCTTAATATTCTTTATTTACTCTGTATGTTTTGTGTTTTGATTATTATATGGCAAGGGAATTTTTTTGATCCAGTCTATTTGGTATTCTATAAGCTTCTTGTACCTTCATAGGGATATCCTTTTTAAGGTTGGAAAAGTTTTTTTTTTTTATAATTTTGTTGAATATATTTTATGTGCCTTTGAGCTGGAGTTCTGCTCCTTCTTCTATCCCTGTTATTTTTAGGTTTGGTCTTTTCATGATGTCCCAGATTTCCTGAATGTTTTGTGCTAAGAATTTAATGGATTTAATATTTTCTTTGACCAATGAGTCTATTTTCTCTATAGTATCTTCAGCACCTGAGATTCTTTCTTCTATCTCTTGCATTCTGTTGGATATACTTGTCTCTGTAGTTCCTGTTCATTTACCCAGATTTTCCATATGCAGAGTTCCCTCAGTTTGTGTTTTCTTTATTACCTCTATTTCAGTCTTCAAATCTTGAACTGTTTTCTTCACCTCTTTGATTGCTTTTTCTTGGTTTTCTTGGGGGTTTTTTTGAGTGATTTATTAATTTCTTCCAACTTTTTGTTTGTCTTCTCTTCCATTTCTTTTTTTTCTTCCTTGATAGTTGTTTATTTATTATTATTTTTTTTAATTTTTTATTGAGAAAAGAAGTTTCCACCTCCTCCCAGCATCCCATTTCCCTCCCACTCCTCCCACCCTTCTCCCCCTCCCCCCACTCCTCTCCCCCTCTCTCTCCAGTCCATAGAGCAGTCAGGGTTCCCTGCCCTGTAAAGTCCAAGGTCCTCCCCCCTCCGTCCAGGTCTAGGAAGGTGAACATCCAAACTGGCTAAGCTCCCACAAAGCCAGAACATGAAGTAGGATCAAAACCCAGTGCCATTGTCCTTGGCTTCTCATCAGCCCTCATTGTTCGCCATGTTCAGAGAGTCTGGTTTCATCCCATGCTTTTTCAGTCACAGTCCAGCTGGCCTTGGTGAGCTCCCAATAGATCAGCCCCATTCTCTCAGTGAGTGGGTGCACCCCTTGTGGTTCTGATTTCTTTGCTCATCTTCTCCCTCCTTCTGCTCCTCATTGGGACCTTGGGAGCTCAGTCTGGTGCTCCAGTGTGGGTCTCTGTCTCTATCTCCATCCATCGCCAAATGAAGGTTCTATGGTGATATGCAAAATATTCATCAGTATGGCTATAGGATAGGGTCATTTCAGGTTCCCTATTCTCAGCTGCCCAAAGAACTAGCTGGGGACATCTCCCTGGACACCTGGGAGCCACTCTAGGTTCAAGTCTCTTGCCAACCCTAAAGTGGCTCCCTTAACTAAGATTTGTGCTTTCCTGCTCCCCTATCCAACCTTCCTTTATCCCAATCATCCTGTTTCCCCAAGTTCCCCCTATCCTTCCCTTCTCACTTTTCTCTCCCCATCTCCCCTTACCCCCATCTCACCCCACCCCCAAGATCCCAATTTCTTTAAGGGAGTTTTTCACTTCCTCTTTAAAGGTCTCCATCATTTTCATAAAATTATTTTTAAAGTTACTTTTTTCTACTTCTCGTGGGTTAGGATGATCAAGTCTTCCTGTTGTGTCTGCTGGGTTCTGGTGTTACCATGTTGCTTTTTAAGATGTTGGAGGAATTCTTGCATTGGAGCCTACTAATCTCTTCCCTCAACTGAGGCCAGTAGTGTCTTGGTCCAATTCTTGCTGTGGCTGTCTGAGTACTTGGGAATGTTATTGTTTCTTTGTTTTGCCGTCTGTTAAGTTCCCTCGGCACTGGAGCAAGCTGTGTTGCAGGGTTCCACAGAGCTCACAGGTGAAAAGGCAGATTTGGGGTGGGGTGGGGGATAGCCCAGCATCAGGAAAACTTCCTGCTGGCTGGCTAGAAAAGCTGAGAGCATTGGGGAAATCCCCTGAGCTTTGTCCCACTGGGGAAGTCCCAGATAGTGGGGTGTTTAGCTGTCCAGCCCTGTAGCTGCTGATTCACCTCTTAGGACCCTCAGCACTGGAGCAAGCTGTGTTGCAGGGTTTCAATGGACTCATGGGCGAAAAGGTGGGCTAGTTATTATATTTAATCAGAAATTTAAAAATGATAAAAGGCAATTGCTGATATTAACATTGAAAGAATAGGAGTCACTGCAGATCTTGAAGATCTAAGAAGAAGATGGTAGCAGTTTTCACATTAACATATCACCCTCCCATAATCTTCAGATTCACTGAGTAGGAAAACCAGGTATGCTTGAGAATAAGGAAAATGAAGCTGAGAACTTACAATTAACTTCTTAAAGTGCCTAGATGTAATAACAGAAAATATTTGTTTGAAACCATTATTCATTTGGCTCTAAAACACTTGTTCTTAAATAACATGTTGCTACAGTGGCATAAATTCATTTCAGTTTATGTTTGTAGAACACTATAGGTACCAGCCTTTTTGTATGTCATCATTTCAAGCATACAAAATACCAAAACTGTATATTTTTTAATTAACTGAAAATTTTCCATTGAATTTTTTAAATGCTATACAGTTGGAAGTGATGGGGGAGTCCTAAGTTACTCCAGGGTCTTGAAGAGGCACTATCTGAAAGACATGGGGGGAGAGAGAAACGGACGCCAAGCAGTATTCCTTGTCAAGGCATCCCCTTTATTGAAGCAAGTTTTACGTCTTATATACTCCTCAGTGAGGAGCTTGGGCAGGGGGGAACTGAGGAAGAGGGAAAGGGAGGGAAGGAAAGGAGGGGCTCAGTAGCTAGGCAGCTAAGCTGGGTAGTTGCAAGGTCAGTGGCTAGAGCACCTGCTGTTAGTGATAAGCAGCAAAGAAGATACTCTGAGGTGCTGTCTGAAGCTTGAGTCTCCAAGGTCAGTATACAATGTATCAGTTAACTTTAAGTTTTCTGTCTCAAGATTTCCACCTCAAGGCCCTGTGAGACATGAGAAAGGAGAAGCCTGAAATGGCTCCTGACACTTAACAATTTTGAAAAGAGAATGTGATTGATAAGGAAGAAAACATAAAATTTAGGTAGTATAAAATAAACATAGACCAACAGCAGTTAGCCCACCATGTGCATGCTGAGAATTGAACCCGGGTCCTCTGCAAGAGCAGTTAGTGCTCTTAAGCTCAGAGCTATCTCTACAGCCCTTGACCTGGTACTTTACCATCTCCCCTAATCCCTTCTGTAATCACACTGAGGACAATTCCCAGAGAATTTAGTCACTAACATTTATGAATTCACTGGTTGCTTTAGTTAAACTGTCCAAGAATCTTCCTTGGTGGTCTCTGGTCTCTCATTTTAAAACTGTGACAAACTGTATGTATAAAACATTTTCAGAGGCCTGAGCCAGAAAGCTCCTCAGAAACATGTGACTGGGACAGACGCTTAAAAGAAATCCCACACTAGCTCAGAACTTGAAATGATGACATACAGAACTGAGAAATAGATAGTTATTTATTTAGGTATAAATTCACAAATCAGGTTTCTCTGCTTGAACGGTGAATGGAGATCGAATCCAAACAATCCTAATGAGCAGTCAGCAAAAAGGAGCAAGGTGAAGTAGAAAAGGGACAAATGTAGGTTATGCATCCATGTATATAATGTAAGAGTGCATGTCCCAGTAGGCAGGTAATTACAAGCTGCAAATCTTCCTACAGCACCTCCCCCTTTTGTTTAAATAAGAGAGTTCTAAGCCTAATACAAAATTATATACAATAGGAACAAATACACTATTCTAACCAGCTTAAGTCTTATATAATAAATAACTTGGCCAAGTGATGAAAGAAAAGTAACTACAACTATTTAGTGCCCAACCTCATGTAGGATCTGAGAAGAAAAATAATATTACTTGAGTAAGCAGGAAGTGGAATCAAGCAACTTCCAAAATGTGCAACAAATAACAGAGACAACTGGGGACCAGATAATCAAATTAAAAAGACCAATAACCACTAGAGAAATAGAAACAGTCATCAAAAGTCTCCAAAGCAAAAGAAAAACAGAACCAGGAGAAGATGGTTTTGGCATAGAAATCTCCAAGATTTTCAAGAAGGACTACTACCAGTTCTACTCAAATTGTTCCATACAGTGGAAACAGAAGGAGCATTGCCAAAGTCTTTTTTAAGAGACTACAATTACTCTAATACCCAAACCACACAAAGACATTACTAAGAAAGATAATTACAGACCAATCTCACTCATGAACACTGATGCAAAAATACTCAATAAAATATAGGCAAATCTAATCCAAAAAGACTTAAGAAATATCATCTACCATGATCAAGTCAGCTTCATCCCAGCAATGCAGAGATGGTTCAATATGTGAAAAGTCTGTCAATGTAATCCACCATATAAACAAACTGAAAAATAAAAACCACATTAGACGCTAAAAAAAAAACCTTCAATAAAATATAGCATCCCTTCCTGACAAAGACCTTGAAGAGAGCAGAGGAAAAAAAGGAACATTCCTAAATATAATAAAGCCAATATTCAGCAAGCCAACAGCCAACATCAAACTAAAAGAAGTGATCCCACTGAAATTGCAAACAAGACAAGGTTTTCCATTCTCTCCTTATCTATTCAATATAGCTCTTGAGATTCTAGCTAAGGAATAAGACATTTAAAAACTAGTTCTAAATAAGAAATAGGAGCATATTCTTATAACAAACATAGCTTGAAATTTTATCAGTATACAAGAATCTATACCAAGATACTAAGCTCACACTAATCTACCTATTAGCTCATTCAATTTCCTTTTTTTTACAGTGAGATTTCTGTATTATAGAAAGCTGCATGTTTGTTACCTGCTGCTCAGCCCTGAAATAATCGCACAGAAACCATATTATTTACAATATTGCTTGGCCAATAGCTCAAGCATATTTCTGGCTAACTCATATCTTAAATTAATCTATCTCTATTAACCTTTGTATTGCCATGAAGCTGTGGCTTGCCAGGAAATGTTCCAGCTTCTCTCTCCAGTAGGGCTACACGGCTTCTCTCTAACTTCATTTTTTCTCCCAGCATTCAGTTTACTTTCCCCTGCCTAGCTAAGTTCTGGCTACTATAGGACAAAACAGTTTCTTTACTCATTAATCAATAGAAGGAACACATAGAAGGACCTCCTACACCATTTCCCCTTTTCTGTTTAAATAAAAAAGAAAGGTTTTAACTTTAACATCATAAAATTACATATAACTGTTGCGGGAGGTCCTTCCGCTCCTCCAGCCTATAGCCGCTGAGATACCCGCCCATTGGGGCGTGGTCTCTCTCTCCCTTTAAAAAAGCGGC
>NC_022031.1:2206077-2237219 GCF_000317375.1 Microtus ochrogaster | reverse complement strand
ACAGAGGGCTGACGGTGATCTGTAAGTTTTTTCCCCTTTAAATAAATACTACCCTGTTAATTATAATTCCAAACTGCTGTGGCATCGTTTGTGACTTACGTCTACATATAACAAAACTGGTATTAAGCAATATTACAGTTACAATACTTTATCTTTTATTATAATAAGGAAGATTATAACTATCCATTCTTCAACTCCATCAAAGACCCGAGAAAGATTATAGTATTACCTAAGTAAACAGGAAGTACTTTGTAAACAGCTTCCAAAACTCTAGAAATGACAGAGACATCTCGCTGTCTGGACAGTCACCTAAGGTTATTCTGTACTGTTGGAGCATCCGTCTTCAGCCTCAGGCCCATAATATCTGACAGACTTTTCCATGAAACAGGAAATTTCAAAGACAGTTCTGCCTATATTGGCAGTTTATCAATCACTTTCTTCTGTGTCCTACAGAATGTCTGGCAGAATCTTTCATAAAGCAGAAACCTCAAAGGATTTTCTCACCTTTAGGCAAGTTCAGCAGTCATTTCTCTATGGTTCCTGCATGTCCAGTTCATACAGCATAACATCAAGCAGTACAGGCAAGAGTAGTTTCTTGCTCAAATGGCTAACAAACTTCATTATGAGCCCCTTCAGTGCCCATTTTCCTTTTGAAGTTATTAACACTTCCAGGAGCAGATGTGTCTCACTGGCATGAAAAGTCCTAAGTTCTTAAAACATTTTAAATGCCATATTTTGAAGGTCTCTGAAAGATTTGAAGAATACCTACCTAACTGAAATAAATCTCTATATATCTAGAAAACCTAACTAATATGACTACAAGCTTGGCTATTATAGATGATTATCTATTAACCCAAATCTCTTAATTATTTTTTCTCTTAATTATTTTTAAATGAGCTGCACAAACACAATAAATTAATCAAGAGCAGAAATATACATATAATAAAATTAACCTTAAATTTGTATCAATAAAGCAAGATGCAAAGTATCCATCTTTATAGGATATTCCTCTTTAAATGTAAATGAACAATATTTGGGGATTAGGCATAGTTCTCTCCAAACTGCTTCCTGCTGTTTATTGGGTGAAGTAAGTTTGGGGGTTTTCGTGGTGACCTTTCAGGAGGTCTGGGTCCATAAAACCACATTAATCTGGAAGAAATCTACATGTCCCCATTTTCTGTGGAAACAAATGCAGGACCTCTTTTCCAAAGTAACAAATCCTTAGACTCAAATTTTAAAGTGAAGATACTCTTATGTTGGTTATCTTAGCAGCCTACTGAATCAAATATCTCTCTGCAGTCAAAAAATTCAAAGAAAATACAATAATATACATAAAACAGACTGTGAATTTTTCATCTTTATGTGTATTATGTTTCTTTATTAATCTATGACTGTCTGTACTCTGTCTCTTTAAAGACTTTGTTTTTTTAATTATTTACTTCTTTTCCAACTCTTTATATTCTTTTTCTCCTCTCTCCCAAGCCTTCGTGCATTTTTCCAACACTGTGACTCAATTTAGAGGTATTTTTCATCTGAATCTGTCTTTATTGTGCATCTTTAATACTTTTCTGACCATGACTGCTTCTTAAATTGTTAAATGGCTTGACTAGTAAAAGAGTTGCTTTACCTTTGGCTTCTTCTCAGTCCACCATGGTAGAAGTCTGTTCAGTACTTCTGAGACTGCCAGGTGGGAGCCATGCTCACCACCTCAACTCTGATAACCAGTTGGCCCATGCTGCCACCAAGTAACTTGCACCACGCTGCCCACAAACCCCATCTAAATACTCAGCCTCCTGAAAGAACCAGAGTTCATGCTGGAAGCATAGCCCAAAACACTGCCATTTTAAAACCATGCAGCTTTATCTGCCCTGCTGAGTCAGGAAAACCTCTCTTAAAGGAGCTGCAACATGCTGCCAGCAGCCAGAGAAATGTTGGCTACCAATTAGCCATGCTTAACTCTGTTCTTTTGTGTCTAGAATTACTTTTTAAGCTTTCTTGGGTTTTACATGGATATAGTCAATCATGTTGGTGTACCAATTTGTTGTAGGAGGCCACTTGTTTGTTCCAACTACTCAGTCGGTAAAGCATGAGACTCTTAATCTTAGGGTCTTAGGTTTGAGCCCCACGTTGGGCACCAATTTGTTGTAGGAGGCTGCTTGTTAGTTCTTGTCTGCTCAGCCCTGAAGTAATTACACAGAAACCATATTATTTGCAATATTGTTTGGCCAATAAATTAAGTATATTTCTGGCTAACTCATATCTTAAATTAACTCATCTCCATTAATCTGTATATTGCCATGAGGCTGTGGCTTACTGGGTAAAGTTCCAGTGTCTATCTATTGTGGAACTACATGGCTTCTCTCTGACTCTGTCTTCTTTCTCCCAGCATTTAGTTTAGTTTTCCCCACTAGCTAAGTTCTACCTAGTATAAGCCAAAGCAGTTTCTTTATTCATCAATCAATAAAAGCAACCCGTAAACAGAAGGACCTCCTACACCAATTCCTGAACCTCCAAAATTTCCTTACCAACCCCTTACCCTATACCAGTTATAATAAACCACTAATGAGTTCCCTAATCCGGAGGAAAAACTTTGTTGGGAGAAGGGCTGTCATCTTCTAGAAATACTTCCAGCTGTCATGAAGGCAATGTTCTTTCTATGGGCTCTTGTAAAACTAAAATGATGGTTAAGTTTCAAGATTACTATCTGGTATAATTGCAAATAGTCTCTGAGTAGTTGATAGGGTTTTTCTGAAGGGCTTATTTGGAGTTCTAGTCAGAATGATGTAAGAAGGTGAACCATTTCAGCTAACCAAGTTGGAACCATCTTGAGCAGCTGGTATCCAAAACCAGTCTTATAGTTCCACAAGGACATGTGTTCAAATAGCAGCATTATTTGTAATAGCCAGAACCTGGAAAAAAACCTAGATGTCCCTCAAATGAAAAATTAATTAAGAAAATGTGGTACATTAACATAATGGATTACTACTCAGCAGTAAAAAATAATGACATCTTGAAATTGCAGGCAAATCGATGGATCTAGACAAAGCCATATTTAGTAAGGTAACCCAGACCTAAAAAGACAAATCTAATATGCATTCACTTATAAGTGGCTTTTAGACATAAAACAAAGAAAAATCAGCCTAAAATCCACAACCCCAGAGAAACTAGACAACAAATAATAACCCTAAGAGAGAGATACATGGATCTAAATAGGAAGGAGAAAAAGACAAGATCTCCTGAGTAAATTGGAAGTATGGGGGTCATGGGAGATTGTAGAAAGAGACGGGGGAGAGGAATGGGAGTGATGAAAAATGTATACCACAATAAAAACAATAAAAAATAGGTCACATCAGCTAGATAGATAAAACATATATATCCTTTTCTGATAACTTAAGAATATGCAAGATAAGACATGCTATCAAAAGTTTAATTTAATAAAATGAATCAATTAAATCCAAAACACTCACCAGAATGTATGTATATATATATACACACTTTTGAAATTTTGTCAATTAATTCTTTGACTGACATATAGGTCAAATCTAATACTCCTTAGCTATGGATATTTCATGGCTGGTAACCTACACATGTAAAAGTCATACCTTAATTGACTATCCTATTCTCTAAGTTGGCTCACTTAATTTTTTTAATTTCTCTCTGATATAATCATCTTGTAGAGCATTATTGCTACATATAATATAATATGGCAAGAATTCCCGTTAACTTGTTCTCTAAAATGCCCTTAAGTAACTGACTTCATACAAGATTTAGAATGGTAGTCAGATGGAAGTCCTGCTCTTAACCATAGTGGTTACTGAGCACAAAGATTGGAGCAGATTCCCTCAAGCATCAGTATGTAAGCTTTAAGTGGCCATTTATTCTCCTGGAATCAGTTGTTCCAAACTAAATAAAAATTTTAAAAACAATGATCTCTTCTTTTAGAGAAAAGATTTTGAAACATAATGGAGAGTTTATTCTGATCACTTTCCTGTGTGTCTGTAACAATGTTCATTGTGCTCCATCCCCACCATTGACTCAACTCTTCAGAACATTAAAATTAACAAGGCTGATAACTCTTTATTTCAGGAGAATTTTCTACATGTTACTTTTTCATGCTTCAGTTTTGTTTCTACACACAGAGTGTAATTTCAGAATCCACCATTAAACTACATTTCACCAGCCACAACTTAAGTTCCCAAAAGAAACCACAAATGTCTGCTTCTGTCCAATAATACCTATCTCTTACAATAGAGACTCCTAGGAAATGATATTTAAATGTAAATGTCATCATTATTATTCAGATTTACTGAAACAGAATTTCTAAAAGTAGGAAAGGATAAACTGTATTTTTAAAAACTCTCCCCAAAGCTCTTTGGAATATATTTTGAAGTATTCTCCTAACAGATTACATAACTCCTCACCTGGAATCCTAGACTTGTAGAAGGAGCGATGGGCTGCATTCCTGCCACCTGGCTCCCAGCCGCCTGGCTAGCTTATGCCCCGAAATAAGAACACGGAAACTGTATTGTTTTAAACACTGCCTGGCCCATTAGCTCTAGCCTTTTCTTGGCTAACTCCCATATCTTGCTTAACCCATTTCTAATAATCTGTGTAGCACCACGAGGTGGTGTCTTACCAGGAAGATTCTAGTGTATGTCCATCTTGGGCTGGAGCTTCATCGCGTCTGGCTAGAGAAGCAAGGCATGGCAGCTGCCTAACTTCACTTCTTCCCAGCATTCTGTTCTGTTTACTCCACCCACCTATGTTCTAACCTATCAGGCCAAGAAGTTTCTTTATTAATTAACGAATTAAATCAACAGATTGATATATGACACTTCCACATCATAGACTTATTCCTGAAATTTATGAAGGAAAGAATAAGTTTATTTTCATTACATAGATATGTACGTAAAAATAACATTGTCAAAATAGATTTAGGCTTAGATTCAATAACTATACAATAACATTTATTAATATTAATGGATTACATGTAAAAATAACTAGCACAAATCCAAAATCAAATCAGTAAAGTCATTGCTTCTTATTCTGAAATAGATCTGTGACAACACATCTACTCACACTGGGGAGGTCAATATGTCTTAGACACACTTTGTGGTAAACTATGTCTCTCTGGTAGACTATGCTTCTGTCTTTCTGGTAGACTATGTTTCTCTGGTAGACATATTTTGGGCTAAAAGAAACTAGTAATCTTTCACACTCTGTGTAGGTGAGCATGGCTAAAGCCATTTAGATAGACTGACATTAAACCTATAAAGAGAATAAAGGAGAAAGAATAATAAATGTGTGAGTTACTTAATAAATGGAAGAAGAAAAATGATTGACAACAAGGAAAGCTGAGGGTCAAAACACGTGTGTTTAGTTTATGAAAGCTGTATTCTTATTGTCCAAAAAGAATAGTTTAAAACTTCAGGAGATAGAGGGGAAAAAAACAAATGGATTTAAGTTTCTAGAGGATAGAAGCCAGGATGTAATTAAAAACACAGGAGGATTTTTCTACCAAGAGGCATGACTCCTCACTCCCATCAGAAGGGAGAAAGGAATAAGTATCCACAGTCACTAAGAAGCAAGACTGTGCAGTGTTAGGTGACTTGTCAGAGAAGTGGTAGGAGTCTAGTCTAACATTAGGAGGCCATGTGGTTTGGGAAGGAAAAATAAAGATAAAAACTCAGAAAAACCGAGAGCAGGGACTTTATATGAGGAGATAATATTTAACCAGACCCTTCAGAAAAAAATGACAAAGATGCCATTCAGATACCATCACTGAGGTTGTTTTTGTCATGCAAGCCATCACATACAGTTGATACTAACATGGGATACTAGCTTTAATGGTGGTAACTAAAATAAATTCCCTAGTACACTACCGACATGGTCTCTTCAAAACCTTTCTCTGGTTTTCTGATAAGTTCCTTTGTGACACTATCCAGATGCCAACCTTCTCATTAAATTAATGTTAGCTGAGGAACGCCTCCTTCCTCAAGGCTTTGATTCATTCCCATCTACATACCTTCTGTACCCAATGGCTGGTCAATGGAAGGATGTGGAATTCTGTCTCCTGAGCCACCTTGAAATGAAACTGAAAAGAATTCCTGTTTCCTTGTTCCTACAGGGTCACCCTCACCCCTTTCTCTATCCACTCCCACTGCCTCACCTCCCTCCAGACAGTTTTCACATGAAACTCAGGATACCCACTCAAATTTAAATTTTAGAAACTTGTGGTCTATCGATTGTGTTTCATATTAAAGCTATCCATATTAACAAATCATTCTATATTTGCCAGCATGGTCATTCTATCCACAAATATAAATTCAGAAAATATTCTGTAGTAAACTTTATTCACACTGGTCTTATGCAGGGTTAATCTGTCATGGAATCTACCCCTGTACAGTTTCTGAATTTGAGGAACTAGAGAGTGCAATTCTATAAGATACCTGGAATTTCTCCTCTGGCTCTAATGAAGTATACAGAGAGATTCACAAAAGTCCTAGAAAAGAAAAAAAAACCTGCAGTTCCAAATTCCAGAACAAAATTTCAAGTCCTCACCACAACTTCTCTCCCTGGAGTTATGACAAGATACGATTCATTGTTGAGCCAAGGCATTAGAATATATTGATTAAAGACCCAGTACAAAGAAACCCTTTCCACAGAAGCACTCAGGGCTACTTTTCATTTTCGTAACTTCTTGTGCAAGTGATTTCTAAATTTCTCAAGGATATCATAGTGCTGTGTTCAGTTAAAAGTCTGGTCTGTAGGTTTGGGGTTTGCACCTGTTTTTCTTTCTGCTGTCAAATTCATTCTTCATTGTCTCCTGAATACTGTTAACTGTTATCATGTCCTCCATCTCCAGTGACTCAGAATAAATAAACATTTCCTGATTAGGCTGCCCACCATCACGTTCTGAGCTCCCAATTAGGTATCATCTGGCGACCTGGTAACTTTGTGAAACAGGCAGATGCTAGCTCAATTTCTGCCTTTCATCTTTTATCTTCCATTAGAGGGAATCCATTCTGAGGCCACTGCAGAGATGAGACCTCTGAATTATTTCACACGGTTGACACCATGCCAAATATACAAAAACCCAAATTCTGCTTAAAAGGATTTTTTAATTTCAGTCCTAAGAGACCATTTGCTAATTTGAGTATATTTAACTAATTTTCTGGCTGTTCTCATCCAATCTAATGAGTCACATTGAGATCCTTATATTTTGGACAGTTCCCAATCCCTACTAATATTTCAGAATTAGCATTTTTCAGAAAAGGTTTGAAGAAAAAGAAACATTTCATAGAATGTTAGCACCAGAGTTGTCTCCATTTTCACATAAATATTCATGCAGATTCTTGAAGTCTGAGTAGATGAAGCATAATAAAACTCTATTATCTCAAGATACAGATGTTTTAATGTTGTTTTGTTGTGGCTTTCACATTTCTACAAAGACCCTGGAAGCTATACAAAGAAGTCTCAGCAAATACTAAAGATTCTGAAGTCAAAGACCTAGAGTTTGAACCTTGATTCCATTCTTGAGTATCAGAGCATACATTAGTTTAGCATCACTGTGACCAAATGCCTAACAGAAACAACTTAGTAGAAGACAGTTTGTCTTGGTTCAGGGAGTAAAAGAGATTTCAGCTCATTATGACAGGGGAGAATGTCTCCATCCCTGGTGCCGGGAGGAGGAGGCAGTGTCATATTCACAATGTAACAGACCGCAAAACAGAGAAGGGTGGCTAAGCCCAGTGCTGAGCATAACACCCGTGGGTCTGCTAATGGGTCTGATAATACACTTCTGCAATCCAGCCATACCACCTTGAAGGCTCCACTGTCTTCAAAACAATACATGAAACTCAGAACCTAGTATAGACAATGTGAACCTAGGAAGACATTTTAATTGAACCAGAATAGATCATTAGTTAATTCATCTATGCCTTGTTTTCTTTATATAAAAATTAACTTCTTGTTAATATTGTTATGATAATTAAATGAGGTGATACTCATAAAGCAGAGTATGATATACAAACAACTAGTACAAATTAATAAGTACCACAGGGTCCGATAGTGAATAAAAATTTATTCATTTCAAATAGTTATAAGATTTATATGCTCTTAGCCCTTCTTCATGTCCCTTTAGAACTTAAATATTTGGAATGAGGCAACAGCAAAAAAACTTTAAATAAATATTTTCTAGAACTAGCCATAAGTGGAATTTACATTAAAGTAGAAATTCCATTAGAAACTGATATTGTGATCATTTTGGCATTGTTATAGATATTAAATTCATATTATTAACGCAAATTTTGTGTATAATTCTTGTAAGACTTATGAGCAATAATAACAGCTGTGAACAGTGAGGGACCTATAAACACCATATTCCTGATTTTGAACTATAAATCTGATTATTCTACCAATATTAATTTATCACTTCCCTTTCAGACATTTGTTAATATGGGCAATACAATTCTCATCAAAGTAATTTTGTGATACTTACTATACTACTAGGATGAAGAGATCAATCAAAATAAACCACATACATGTGAAACCTAACCTGGTGTGCATTTGAACACATGAACTGAGTGATATGGATCAGTCCAAGAGCTTGAAGGATTTTCTCTGAAGAAGAGAACACTGGACTGAATCCTAAAAGGCAAGAGAAAGTAAATAGATAAAAGATCATTCCTAAAATAATGATTAGTAGAAGCAAAGAATCTGGTGAAGAGACTAAGATGTAGGATCATCAACACAGCTAACTGCTGCATGGGATGAGATGGACAGAGATTACAGGCCACGTTGTGGAGTTTTATCCACATGTTGCAGCCACTGGGATGTCACTTGGAAAAACTTAACAAGGTAATAAAAGAATGGAAAACATGGACAGGTTTACTTTTTGACAGAAAATGTATTGCTTTACTGAGAAGACAGATTGGTGGAGAAGGCAAAAGTTAAATACATTGTTTGGGATGCCATTTCAGCTTGATAAATTTCCCTAAAAAGTGACTGATGGAGATAGAGTGATGTCGAAATTCAAGGCTACTGAGGAATTTCATGATGCTCAAGATGAGAGAGGTGTCAAAGTATCTCTAAGTAATTGATTTTTATAAATGGAACCAATTCAGATATGAAAGGCCAGTTTTCTCTCAGACAAGTTGTATTTGAAATGCCTTTGAAACATTCAAGTAAAGTTATCAAGTAGGCAGTGAGAAAACTGGTTTCAAATACAAAAAGAAGCTCATAGCAGACTGTCCATCCTGTTGTAAATGACTATAAATATAAAGAAAAATAAACAGGGCAACATTTAAAAATGTTTGCTCGAAGGGAAGCACTCAACCTTGATTCCTAGGAAACAAAAAATGTAGAATGTAAAGTCTATGATTTTTTTGAACTACTGCCTGGAAAATTTTCAAAACTATAAAGCAAGGCAAATGGGATTTAAAAGATCACAGCTGTATTCCAGACTTTAAGAAGCAACAATAAAGTGGAATTGATGGTGAAGCTAAAGTTTTTGCAACTGGATGTGGGAAATGGGGAAATGGCAGAGATGGAGCTTCAGAAGTCTATATGGTGCTGTTCTCAAGATTTTGGCTAAAAACTCTCTACCTATGTACATACACATGATGAGGCCAATGAAGGCCTTTTCAAGAACAACCAATGCATCTTTGTGAAACAAAATTAGGTTCTTTTTTTTTTTTTTTTTGGTGTTTTGAGACAGGGTTTCTCTATGTAGCAGCCCTGGCTGTTCTGTAACTCTGTAGACCAGGCTGGCCTCAAACTCACAGAGATCTATCTGCCTACCTCTGCCTCCCAAGTGCTGGGATTAAAGGTGTGCACCATTACACCCAGCTTAAAAAATGAGATTCTTATCATTTCAAGCTTATGGAAGAAATTGATTCTAACAAGGTGCAAAGGAGAAACTTCATTAATCCCCAAAGGGAACTACTTGACTTTTGGGAAGACTATGTTTTAAGAGTTGAGTTTCTAACTCTGTTGGTTCCCATGGGCAGATACCCCTTACCCAACCAAAGGACATACCTAACAGAACACCAAATCTGAACTCCAGCAGATACCTCATATCCAAACAAATGCCATGCCTACCAGAAGACCATTCTTCAACTCAGGCAGAGCCTCTCTGCTCAACTATGAGCCACCCAGGCCAGAAAGAAAACAGAAAACAAGGAACAAAACATGTGTCCAACAAAGACACATTCAGAAATCAGCACTCCAAATATTGACTCCAAATCCAGATGCCTAGATGCCAACATAAGAACATAATCCACAATAGCTGGGGTAATATGTCACCATTTTCTGACTACAGCAGGCACTGAATATTCCAACACAATTGAAGCACATGAAAATGACCATTAAACCAACTTCATGAAAATGATAGTGGTGCTTAAACAGGAAGTGAATAAATCTCTTAAAGTAATCAAGGGAAAGACAAAAATGGAGGAAATGAGTAAATCCCTTAAAGAAAGTCAAGAAAACAAACAAACAATTGAAAGAAATTAATAAAACTGTGCAAAACCTGAAGATGGAAATAGAAACAATAAAGAAAACACAAATTGAGGTAATTCTGGATCCAGAAAATCTAGATAAGTAAACAGAACTACAGACACAAACATCACCAAAGAAAAAAAATATGAAATAGAGAATCTCAAGCTTTGAAGACATTATATAAGAAACAGATACATCAGTCAAAAAATGATAAATATAAAATAATTACTGACACGAAAAAAATTCCAGGATATATGGGACACTACAAGAAGCCCAACATTAAGAATAATAAGAATCAAAGAATTTCAGCTCCCAAAAAAATATTTTCAACAGAATCATGGAAGAAAATTTACCTAATCTAAAGGAGAAGACTATAAAGATATAAGAACCATGCAGAAGGCCTGAGGAAACAAGTTCCATGGTAGCAGGAACAGATCCACTTCAGAGACATTGGTGGACCAGGATTGAGCCAGCGACCTGGGCCAGAGCACACCTGAGACAGGGAAATCCACAGGAACAGATTCAGGGGAGCAACCACTGAGTGAGTGAGCAAGAGCCAAAACTGCTGAGGGTCCAGACATGAATCTGGGACCTTCAAGGGAGTAGACCTAAGCCAGAAACCCTGTGGGTCTGGGCATGAGCCTAGGACTTCTGAAGAAAACAGACTGAGCCAGGTTCCCTGTGGGTCTGATAATGAAACTAGGAGCTCCGAGGGAGTAGGGAGGAACCAGAGATCTCTGCAGGGCCAGGCATGAGTCTGGGACCTCAGAGGGAATAGGCTTGAGGCAGGACCTCTGTGTGTCTGGGAATTGATCTGGTACATCAAAGGGAATAGGTAGGAACCAGAAACCTCCGTGGGTCTGGGCGTGAGTCTGGGACCTCTGAAGGAGTAATCCTGACCCAGGTCCTCTGTGGGTCTGGATGCACCCAAGCCTGGAAATGTCAAGGGAGTAGACCAGAGCCAGAGACTTTTGCAAGACCAACTCCAAGCCAGGGACCTCTGCAGGAGTGGATCCAAACCAGGATTTACAGAAACAGGTCAAAACTGACAACCTGGGCTAGATAGAGCAGGTCTGAGACAGCAAACTTCAAGGGAGTGGAGCAAAGCCTGGGAGTGCTGAGCGACCTCCAGGAACATGGACTGACCAAAGGGGTAACTAGAGCTGTGGCCATCTTAGCCTTGGATTTACTGGCACCTAGAAAATTAAACAGAATCACTGACAGCCCCAAACACACCTATTAGAGGAAAAGATGAGTAGAAAAAGTAAGAACACATGCAATACTACAAAGAGCAACACAACACCAGTAAAACCTAAAGACCCTACAAACACAAGACTTGAACAACCAAATATAGGTGAAGCAGAAAAAAATGACGTAAAATGTAACTTCAGGAGAATGTTTGAAACTCTTAAAGAGGAAATGAGAAATTACCTCAAAGAAATAGAGGAAAAGACAATCAAAAAAATTGAAACACATCAGCAAATCCCTTAAAGAAAACCAATAAAAAGAAATTAAACATATGAAAGAAGCTATTCAAGACATGAAAACCAAAATAGAGACAATAAAGAAAACATAAGCTGAGGGAATTATAGAAACAGAAATCATGAGAAAATGATCAGGAACTGTTAGGAATATTCCTAAGGCAAGCTCTTTCCCAATGCAAAAATCGCAATCAAGCCAAATAACAAGCCAAATTTAAAAATATCCAGGTTTAATGGGATTCCTGTGCTCTCAGGTAGCCCCAAAAGGAACCATGGGGTGGGGAGGACCATGAAGGGACTCTCTGGGGAGCACTTTAAATAGATGGAGGGAGTGCTCAAGATTTAGTGGGATGCCTTGATCCTCCTCTGGGGGAGAGGTCAAGGTTTGGCAGGCACAGGGGAAGGGCCTCCAAAGATGGAGGTCCAAGACCAAGACTTACATTCCAGACTGTTTGTATAAGGAGTGACAGGAAGCTGAGGTGGTATTTTGACTAACATTTAGGCTTTCTTTGGAAAAGGGGTCATTGACTCAATTCTGGCTACTTCCTGTGGGCATGGCATAGATGACAAGCCCACATAGCGGCATTGTGATTTCCAGTGTCCAGGTTGCTGTCAGATAGGGCATGGCCTTATAGGATGTTTAGTGCAATATCGTGTCATATGGCTATTAAGGTCACATTTGTAACAGCTTGTCTGTGAGACTGACTTAGGCTGGGCTCCATTAGGGTAGAGCCTTGTGGTTGGCTTCCCTTGTCCCCCTTCCTGTGGCCTTAGGACAGCTGCTACAGCCTGGGCCTGCAGATTAACTGCTTGTTGTAAACTTGTCTGTCGGGAAGACTCCGCTGATTCTTCTTGGGCATTAAAAACTTTAAAGGCCATTTTCACTAATTACCGTATAGGAGTTTGGGGACCCTCTACAGCCTTTCTTAACTTTTTTCTAATATCTGGTGCTTACTGAGAAATAAAATAAGTAGCCAAGACCATGGCTCCCACTGGGGAGACTGGATCTAGCCTGATATATTGAACCCTGGTGTCTTGTAACCGATTTTTAAAAAATGGCTGGGTTTTTAAAATTAACTACATTTTTCTGATACCATTTCCATACCCAAAAGAAGGCAACGAACCATAATGTCTTGCCTCTGTAATGAAACATTTTATTATAAGCAGAAGGATTAGTAGAAAAAGAACCTAGCTGCTTTTTTTTTATCTGAGAAAGATCTGGAAGAGAAAAGGGAGCATGACCTTTAATAATGCCATCTGCTCCCCCCACTTCCCGGAGAGGGCAGAGAAGGGAGAAGTTATGGTGGGATCTTGTATGGGAGGAGACTGAGGAGGATTGGGAAGGGTTATCCCAGGGTACATAGGGGGTCCAAGGATGGGAAGATGCAGTAGGAGGGGGAGGGGAGAGAAAGGTAGGTAAGGTGGAAGTTGACTTTGAAATTCTGGAATGGTGAGGGAAGGGATAGGTGAGGACGTGGAAGGAGAGGAATGTGGAGAAGGTTGCTCCACAGGACGGGGTGGGTAGTGTGGGTTGGAGGGAGTCCGGGAGGAACCAGTGCCTCTGGCTGCATGGTCAGGCTGGAATTGTTGGAGTCCCAATTCCCAGATGACCAGGAGTTTGGAGGCATCTTGGCCCTAGTGACCTGCTATGACCCACTGGCTACTGAGGGAGGAGCAAGAGCACAGTGCCTAAACACCATGGACATATGTAAGCTCTGCCCATTTGTCCCTAAGGTGACAAAAAACGTTCTAGGTCCCAGAGGATGGTAAGCTCAAGGCTTCCTTCTGGTGACCAACATGTCCCATTATCAAGATAGTATTGAGGTCAAATCTTAGTGCATCGGGAAATTAGGCATTCAGGACAGATTGTAACAGACAGTCCCAATTTATAAAGATTTTGACAGCGGATCTGGCTTTGAACTGCAAGTGCCCATTTTAAAGTCTATGCCAAGCTGCATATTCTAAGTCTATTACACTGTGTCTGCCAAAATAGCTCTTAAGCCTAAATGGAGTAGTGAAAATTGAACACTAGGCATCCCTAAAACAAAATTCACCTCAGCTAGGCCCAACCAAACCACTGAGATCAGACTTTTGGCATGGGCCTGTGTCTTCCACAAGAGTCCAATAATAGACAAAAGTAAGTATTAATGGATCCTCCAAAACCATATACCATAGACAAGACAAAACAGACTCACCAAGATACAGCTGCTGTTGTCCAGATGCCAGTTTTAACATGGCATGGAGAGCTCGGGTTGTGAACTAGGGCACTTTCATGCATGGCTGTAGGCTGCAGGGAAAGAGTGCCCTATCTCGATGGAACTCCAGATATTAGAAATATTTCTAATGTGAGCTCTTTGTTCATGCCAAAATCCCAATCAAGCCAAATCACAACAAGCCAAATTAAAAAATATTCAGGTTTAATGGGATTCCTGGGCTTTCAGGTGGCCCCAAGGGGAACCAGAAGCTGCAAACGTGACCACATTTGAAAACCTTAGAACAAAAAGAAGCAAACTCACCTAAGACAACTAGATGACAGGAAATAATCAAATTGAGAGGTGAAATAAAAAAAATAGAAACAAAAAAAAACAATATGAAGAATCAATGAGACAGAGTTGATTCTTCAAAAAAATCAAAATAGACAAAACTTTATTCAAACTAAACAAAAGGCAGAGAGAGAATATCCAAAGTAACAAAATTAGAAATGAAAAGGGAGATATAACAACAGACATGAAGGAAATACAAAGAATCATCAGGTCATGTTTCGAAAAACTGTACTCCACAAAATTGAAAAACTTAAAGAAAATAGACAACTTTCTGGATATATGTCACTTACCAAAATTAAATCAAGACCAGATAAGCAAATTAAACAAACCTATAACTGCTGAATAAATAGAAATAGTCATCAAAAGTCTCCCAACCAAAAAAAAAAAAAAAAAAAGCCCAGGAACAGAAGGTTTCAGCTCAAAATTCTGCAAGATGTTCAAAGAAAAACAAATATCAACACTCCTCAAATTATTCCACACAATAGAAACAAAAGAAAAATTGCCAATCTCTTTTGATGAGGCTGCAATTACTCTGATAAACCATAAAAAGACAGTACTAAGAAAGATAATTACGGATCAATCTCAGTCATGAACATTGAAGCAAAAATATTCAATAAATAACTGGCAAATCAAATCCAAGAACATGACTAAGTCAGCTTCATCCCAGAGATGCAGGGATGGTTCAACATACAAAAATCTGTCAACATAATCCATCATATAAACAAACTGAAAAGTAAAAACTATATGATCATCTCACTAGATGCTGAAAAACTTTATACAAAATATAAAATCCCTTCATGATAAAGGTCTTGGAGCGAGCAGGGATACAAGGAACATACCTAACAGAAATAAAGGCAATACACAGCAAGCCAACAGCCAACATCAAACTAAATAAAGAGAAACTCCCAGTGATTCCACTGAAATCAGGAACAAAAAAAGGTTGTCCACTCTCTCCATCATCTATTCAACACGGTTCTTGAGGTCCTAGCTAGAGCAATAAGACACCAATAGAAGATCAGAAGGAAGCAAATAGAAAAAAAGTCAAACTCTCACTATTTGCTGATGATATGATAGTTTACATAAGCGACCCCAAAAGTTCTACCAAGGAACTTCTACAACTCATAAACACTTTCAGTAATATAGCAGGATACAAGATTAACTCAATAAAATCAGTAGCCCTCCAGTACTCAGATGATAAATGGGCTGAGAAAGAAACCAGACAAACATCACCATTCACAATAGCCACAAATAGCATAAAATATCTCAGAGTAACTCTCACCAAACAAGTGGAAGACCTTTAAATCTTTGAAGAAAGAAATTAAAGAAAACACTAGAAAGTGGAAAGATCTCCCATGCTCTTGGGTGGGTAGAATTAACGTAGTAAAAATAGCAATCTTACAAAGAGCAATCTACAGATTTAATGCAATGCCCATCAAAATCTCAGAAAAAGTCTTTACAGACCTTGAAAGAACGGTGCTCAACTTCATTTAGAAAAGAAAAAAACCCTATACAAAAAGTCAAAACAATTCTGTACAATAAAAGAGCTTCTGGAGGCATCATAATCCCTGACTTCAAACTCAACTACAGAGCTACAGTACTGAAAACACTCTGGTATTGGCATAAAAACAGACAAGAGGACCAATGGAACCAAATAGAAGACCAGGATATCAATCTACACACCTTCAAACTTCAAACACCAGATTTTTGACAAAGAAGAAAAAAATATAAAATGGAAACAAGAAAGCATATTTAAAAAATGGTGTTGGCATAACTGGTTATCAACATGTAGAAGAATGAAAATAGACCCATGTCTGTCACCATGCACAAAACTCAAGTGCAAATGGATCAAAGACCTCAACATAAAGCCAACCACAGTAACCCTTACAGAAGAGAAAGTGTGAGTACACTTGAATATTGGCACAGGAGACCACTTCCTAAATATAACCCAGCAGTACAGACACTGAGAGAAACAATTAATAGATGGGACCTCCTGAAACTGAAAAGCTTCTTTAAAGCAGAGGACGCAGTTAACAAGACAAAATGACAGACTACAGAAATGGAAAGGATCTTCACTAACCTTAAATCAGACATAGGTCTGATGTCCAGAATATAAAAAGAACCCAAGAAATTGGTCGTCAAAAGAACAAATAATCCAATAGAAAAAGGAAGTAGAGACCTAAACATAAAACTCTCAACAGGGGAATCTAAAATGGCTGAAAGTTCCCAATAAAACATCCCCATTGTCTCAGTGTGTGGGTGTACCCCTCGGGGTCCTGAGTTCCTTGCTCATGCTCTCTCTCCTTCTGCTCCTGATTTGGACCTTGAGATTTCAGTCCAGTGCTCCAATGTGGGTCTCTGTCTCTGTCTCCTTTCATCGCCTGATGAAGAAGGATGCCTATATGTTTTTCTTTGGGTTCACCTTCTTATTTAGCTTCTCTGGAGCTAACAGAAATTATAAACCAAAGAAACCTAATATATACCTACAGAACATTTCACCCAAATATGAAAAACTATACCTTCTTCAAAGCACCTCACAAAACATTCTCCAAAATTGACCACATACACAGTCACAAAATAAGTCTCAACAGATACAAGAAAATCAAAGTATTCCCTACATTGTATCAGAACACCATGAGTTAAAACTGGATTTCAACAACAACAGAAAGTCTACAAACCCATGGAAACTGAAAAATTCACAGCTTAATGACTACTGTGTCAAGAAAGAAATTAAAGACTTCCTAGATTTCAATAAAAATTTATGTAACATATACCCAAACATATAGGATACAATGAAAGCATGGATAAGCAAGAAGTTCATACCACTAAGTGCCTACATTAAAAAAAAATGGAGAGATCTCATACTAGCAACTTAATAGAATGTCTGAAATCTATAGAACAAAAAAAATAAAAATCAAGCACTCCCAAGAGGAGAAGTTTGCAAGAAATAATCAAATTGAAGTCTGAAATCAAAAGAGTAGAAACAAAGAAAACAATAGAAAAAAATCAATAAAACAAAGAGTTGGTTCTTTGAGGAAATCAACAAGATTGACAAACCCTTATCTAAACTAACAAAAAAAAACAGAGAGAGAGCATCCAAATTAATACAATCAGAAACAAAAACAGGGACATAACAACAGACTCTGATGACATCCCAAAAATCATTAGGTGATACTTCAAAAACCTGTATTCTGAAAAATTGGAAAGTCTAAAAGAAATGGATAGTTTTTCAATAGATATCACATACCAAAGTTAAAATAAGATCATATAAACAATTTAAATAGATCTATAATCCACAACTGAGTCGAAGCAATCATTAAAATTCTCTTGACAACAACAAGAAAAAAGCTCAGGATAAGACAGTTTTAGTACAGAATTCTACCAGACATTCAAAGATGAGTTAATGCCAATACTATCCCCAAATTTTTCTGAAAAATAAAAACTGAAATAACATTGCCAAATTTATTTTATGAGGCCACCGTCACCCTGATACTCAAACCACACTAAGATTCAGCAAAGAAAGAAAATTAGAGACCAATTTCCCTTGTGAACATTGATTCAAAAATATTTTTAAAAAAAAATACTATCAAACCAAATCCAAGAATTAATGTGGGATTCCCTCTATATGCTATGGATATGTTTTATTGCCATTGTTTAATAAACAAGCTGCTTTTGGCCAATAGCTTAACAGAATAGAGCTAGGTGGGGAAGACTGAACTGAGGAAGCTGGGAGGAAGAAGGCGGAGTCAGGGAGACATCATGTAGCCACTGCCAGAGAGAAATGTGATGGAACATTGCCAGTAAGCTACAGGCACATGGTGATACACAGATTAAGGGAGATGGGTTAGTTTAGGCTGTTATCCAATAAGGTTATCCAATAAGAAGCTAGAGCTAATAGGCCAAGTAGTGATTTAATTAATACAGTTTCTGTGTGGTTATTTTGGTTCTGGGCAGCTGGGAATGAACAAGTGGCCTCCCCTTACAAAGAATACATCAAAAAAATCATCCAACATCATCAGCCTTCATATCTGAGATGCAGGGATGGTTCAACATATGAAGTCAATATAGTCCACCACAGAAACAAACTGAAAGAAATAAAAAAGCTTTTGACAAAATCCAATACCCCTTCATGATAAAATGCTTGGAGATATCAGGGATACAAGTGACATACATGCCAAAGCCAAAAAGTAATATACAGCAAGAGAACAGCCAATGTCAAATTTAATGGAGAGAAACTCAAATCAATTCCACTAAAATCAGGAACAGGCCAAGTTTGACCACTCTCTCCATATCTATTCAATGTAATACTTGAAGTTCTAGCTAGAGCAATAAGACAACTGAAGGAGATCAAGGGGATACAAATTGAAAAGGAAGAAGACAAAGTACCATTATTTACACATGATATGATGGTATATATAAGTAACCCACAAAAATTCTACCACAGAACTCCTACAGGTGTTGAACACATGCATTAAAGTGGCTGAATACAAAAATTAGTTTAAAAAATGTCAATAGCCCCCCCATATGCAAATGACAAATTAACCAAAAAGAAATCAAGGAAACAACAATAGCCACAAAAAATAAAAAAATTATAAAATATCTTGGGATAACCCTATCTAAGCAAGTGAGACTTGTATGGCAAAAACTTCAGGTCTTTAGGGAAAGAAATTGAAGAAGATATCAGATGATAGAAAGATCTTCTACGCTCATGAATTGATAGAATTAATGTAAAGAATAACTACACTACAATCCACAGACCCAGAAAGGCTAAAGGAGAGTACCAGGGGATCCATGAATCTTCCTGAGAAGGGAAAATAGAATAGATTATTTGAGTGGACTGGGGTAGGCACAGATAGGAACAGGAGGGATTGGGTGGGAGAGGACAGACAGAGTGAGAGAGTATGGGAGAGAGACTGGAATTGGAGGGCATTTGGTTAGGGGGTGATGTGGAAACTCCCTGAAATCTATGAGGGTGACTCTAGAGAGGACTCGTAGTGATGGAGGATACAGACCCTGACCTGTCCACCTCTGTAACCAGGTAAGGCATCCAGCGGTGGCACTGGGACACTAAACCAGCCTCAAAACTTTTGCCGTACAACCTGTCCTGCCTGCAGGATGTACTCAGTGCTTGTGGGAGTTGCCAACCAATGACTGGTCTAATTTAAGACACATGCCACAAAAGGGAGCCCTTGCCTGACACTGTAACTCAGCCTGGATGGTCAGGAACCAGAAGCTGGATGGCCCAGAGACCTACAGTAGAAACAAACAGGACTGCCTTACCCCCCACACACACACACAAAAAAAAAAAAAGGAAAGGAAATCAAAAGTCACTGAAAGGATTCCTAAAGATATTCTGCTATAGACAGAGGCTGCTCATTCATTTCCGGGTGCCCAGACCCAAAATAATCTCACAGAAACTGTATTATTACAACACTGCTTGGCCTATTAGCTCACACTTCTTATTGGATAGCTCTTATATCTTAAATTAGCCCATTTCTAGCAATCTGTGTATAGCCACATGGTTGTGGCCTACTAGTAAGATTCAGTTCAGTGTCTGGCATCTGTCTATTGCAGTGGCTACATGGCTTCTCCCGGACTCCACCTACTCTATTTTCATCTATCTGCTTAGAATTCCCACCTTGCCCCACGCTGCACTGCAATAGGCCCAAAGCAGCCTCTTTATTAACCAAAGGTATTCACAGCACACAGAAGAGAATCCTGCACTGGTGTGAGACAATTCTATATTCTGTCAATTATATTTTAAATAAAAGCTGATTGACCAGTAACCAGGCAGAAAGCATACGCAGGACAACCAGACAGGAAGTAGAGGTAAGGCAATGAGAACAGGAGTATTCTGGGAAGAAGGAAGCTCTTCCCCCAGTCTTGCCCAGATCACAGAAGAAGCAAGATGTGACCTACCCTGCTGAAAAAGGTACTGAGCCATGTGGCTAACATAGATAAGAATAGTGGGTTAATATACATTATAAGAGCTACTACATAGCCTGAGATAATGGGCCAATTAGTTTTATAACTTATGTAGATCTTCTGTGTGATTCTTTGGGAACCTAACAACTGTGGGAAGCAGGCAGGACAGAAACGCCAAGAAGCAGGCCCTCATGTTGCACTGCATCATTCTGCTATACTCGTAGATTGGTGCTTAGCCCCATTAGAGAGGCTTCCTCCTTCAGATGATTGGAACAAGTGCAGAGAACCACAGTAAAACACTACTTTAGTGGCGAGAAAGACCAGATGATTGGAAGTCTCCACCAGGTCCCTCCCCTTGGAGCTCTGGCAACCCTGCGGAAGTGGAAAAGGAAGAATAGTGAGAGTCAGAGGGGTTGGTTAAACCAGGCGAGGAAGGCCAGGGGAATCAACTAAGATTCACAGGGGCTCACAGAGACTAGAGCAGCAATCACAGAGTCTTCATGAGTTGTTGACTTGGTGTTTGAAGGTACTCAAAAGTGGGAATAAGGGTATATCTGACTCATTTGCATACTCCTGGGACCCTTTTCCTCCTACTGGGTTGCCTGGCCTGCCTTGATATGAGTGTTTGTACCCTGTCTTTCTGCATCTTCTTGTGCCAGGTTTGGTTGATGTCCTTGGGAGGTCTACTCCTTCCCCAGGGAGACAGGAGGGGCTGTATCTGGGAGTGGGGAGGTGGATGGTAACTGTGAGGAGGAGGAAAGTGAAGCTACAGACAAAATGTATTATATGATAGAAGAATAAATAAAAGATTAAATTAAAAAGAAGATTTTCTGCTCTAAACGTTACTGTAGGTGACTGGAATGTGGAAAACTACTCAGCTTTTGCTATCTGGGGCATGTTCCCACTAAATAGGTTTCTTTTAGTTTAGTGCACAGTGTTAAAGGGTATTGATCTACTGGAACTAGGCAAGCAGACTAGAGTGAAGTGGAATAAGGGGTGACTAATCAATAAAAACAGTCCTCAGAAGCTATTCTGAAACACTCCAGGCTCACTCTGTTGTTCACAGTCTTGTTGGAGAGTCCCAGCTCCTAATTCCCTTCAAGGTTGGTTTCTTAAAGATCCAGACCGCTCTTAGAGCAATAGTGCTGTCAATCTTCTAAGCATGGCCATTCGAACACGTTCTATAGGTCTGATTGAGAGAAGATTGCAAACCACTGGCTTCATTTCTTAAATCGTTCTCTCTAGTGCAACACAGAAATAGAGAAACAGACAGAAACAGAATTTCAATTGAAACAAATACTGTACCAGGGAAGACATTTCTGTGCTTTTGAAGTTAAGTTTAATACTTCAAACTGTATGTAGCACAGAAAAACGAGAATGAAATGTTCTGTCAAGAATAAAACATCAGGGGGCTGGAGAGATGGCTCAGAGGTTAAGAGCACTGGCTGCTCTTCCAGAGGTCCTGAGTTCAATTCCCAGCAACCACATGGTGGCTCACAACCATCTATCTGTACTGAGATCTGGCGCCCTGTTCTAGCGTGCGGGCATACATCGAGGCAGAATGTTGTATACGTAATAAATAAATAAATATTTTAAAAAAATAATAAAACATCAAAGAAATTTAATGTTCACTGTGTACAAGACACTTCATACTTACCTTAGCACTTGTATGTTATCTGTATTGAATCATCTTATTCTAAAAAGTTTATGAAATGGTGAATCCCATTATCTTCACTTCAGATATACAGAAATTGAGGCTGAAGATTTGAATTTGAGTGATTAGCAGCATTTGCAGCTCTTGCAGAAGATCCAGGTCCCATTCCCAGTACCCACATGGACCTCACAACCATCTGTAACTTCAGTTACGAGTGATCAGATGTCCTCTTCTGACCTCCTTGGGCAACAGGCACTCAAATGGTGTGCATACATGCAGGTCACACACTCATACACATAAATTAAAAGTAAATAAGTCATTTTTAAAACATATGGAAATTAAGGGACAGAAAGCTTAAATAGCCTGCCCAAGGTTACATAATTAGTAAATAAGGAGGTTTGAACAAAGGCAATCGTCTCCAGAATCTGTATTGCTAACTAAACATGATGCCTCCCTCAAGCAATCTAAGGTTCTTAAAGGTGGAGGTCATGCTTGTTTTCTCTGAACCAGTTCCAAGGACACTGTAAAGACACAAAGTCCACAAATAGAAGTGCCTCCATGGTAACAGCTCAGGAGTCAGGTAGTGCCTGTACCTTCACACTTCCTTCCCATCCCCAGGACTGGTGAAGTGCAGCGTGAGAGCCTCATAAAGAGCAAAATCATCACTTCAGTTTCCTGCTGTGCCTTTATCCTTTCTCCAAAAATACAAACTAACCTGAAAACTGACAGCCTTTTACCCAGCTTCTCACTGTAGAATCTAATTCTGACCCAAAGACAAGGAAGTTTAACTTTAAAAATATGATTATGGCTCCATGGATCCAACACAATGATAACTTTCCTTGATTTGCTGACTAAGAGAATATGAAATGGGGAACTGTAAAGTGACTCTGAGATTACACACTCAGAGTTTATGACCAAGGGAGACAGCCAGAAGGAAGATAAGAAAACTTATAGACAATGGTGCTTCTGCAATCCTGAGACTGTCAACAAAGACATTTATCAGCTTAGACGCTCTGTGTACTGTGAGTCAAGTATTTTTTTATGCTCCTGTGGAAGATGCTTGGTGGTAAACATCATAGGAAGACAGATACATTATATGCATGCCATCAAACATGTTGGAGAGATTTCCAGTTCCTGTAAGGGCTCTGCGAATAAATCTGAACAGTTCATTCACATCCAGACAAACACCCAGGTCTGAAAGGCCAGCCATCTTAAATCCTCCAATAGTAAGGCAGTCCATAAAAATAATCCAAAATAAAATGTTTCTTATTATCTTGATAAAAGAGTGATGGTGTGATTTTCATAGACGTCTGCTTCTAGCCTGGAATTTAAATGCCATGATTTGAACAAATTTGGGTGTAATAGTTTATTTCACTTAAGGACAATCATATCTTTCTTATATAAAAACTTACTAGTTTGTTTAATTATTAAATAATCAGGAATATCATTCCGAAGCAGTAAGCCAGTTTATTGAGATGAGGATTTTCTATTCACTAGCTATGAACAATCATTTGAGCTTATGTGAAAATTTCTATGAATAACATTTCCTTTTCTCAAACATTGGTCATGTTATAGTACATGTTACAGACTATATATATATACTAATACAGACTTCTGATATTCATTAAGATATTGATTCTCAAACAGCTTTTTAGGAAAGAAAATAGAGAGGCCAAGGGAATGTGCTCAGGACCTTCATAATTGAGTTTCTCATTGATATAGCAAAACACTTAAGGCAACTGATTTAAAAGGAAGAATTTTTGGCTTAAAATTTCAGAACTTCCCACCTGTGCTCACTTCAGGCCATTTTTATTGTGGGATTTGGCCTTGACAGGCTGTGTTGAGGATCACACAGTGCAGAAAACCACTTACCTGTTGGTATCAGGAAGTAAGCAGAGAGGAGTGCTGGGTCCCACTACCCATTCAGGGCATACGCCATAGCCTAGTTTCCTTGCACCAGGTTCCAGCTGTTGATAGTGCCACAGACTTGCAAATGTGCCTTTATAATTGAGCCTTTGAGAGACACTTTAGACACAAATAAGAGAACCCTGTTACAGTACTTGGGGTTTTTTTTTTTTGGTTACTAATCATAAACACATGTATAAGTTTGTGTTCTTCAAAAAAAAAATACTTCAAACTAAGATCTAGTCTTCACCCTTTAAAAGAAAGTAATCATTCTCTTTGGAAAATAATGTGATTTAGCTATTCTCAGCTACTGGTTTATATAACAAAATATTAAGTGAAATCTCAAATATAATCAAACATTGCAAAGCATTTAGTCTCAACTTAGCATAATAGACTCTCAATATGGAAAAGGCTTAATTATTCAGCTACCTTTTCTTAAAACAACTGCATTATGCTATATGCACCCCCACTACATTCTTAGATATTTGTGCTGAAATTGACTATTTTCTTTTCAAGGTAATCTATAATCTCTATGAGTTTGTTTTTGTGTTCTTTGACATAAATAGAAATGAAGCCTTTGAATCAAACAGTAAAATTAAATTATGTCTTATTTCTGTAGTTCAAGGATAATTTAATTTCAATTTGTTTGTTTGTGATACTTCTAAATTCATTCCAAGAACTGTTGTTGCTTGGGAATTTTTCTAGCTTCATAATAAAAACTACCTCAATAATCTCATAAAGTTTCTCTCAAATTTATTTAGAATATTACTGATAAGAAAATAGCCAAAACTTCTTAATATAAGTTCTTTGTAAATGTTAGTGTATGACTGAGTAGAAAGTAGATATTCATGAGAACCATTTCATAAAAAAAATTGTAGATTCCTTATTATTCTTTATTTCATCCTTAAATTAAGAAAAACTTAATAATTTTATAACATTAGCCAAGAGTTTGAAATTATTTAATCTAACATACCCATCTATGATTTAGCATGAGGAAACTAAAGGCCAACAAAAAAGAAACGTCTTCCTAACTAATAGTGAAACTAGGTCTAAAAGACTCATCTAGCTAAAGCCCTTTCTGCTACATCATATCGGAACATAATTTATAGGTATGGCTTGGTGAGTGTGGGTATGTTTCTGCAGTAAGGAGTGTATGCATACCTCTGGATATAAAATAGGGAGATAAGAAGGTTTTTTTCCCTGACAAATAATAACAGTATGTATATTGATGTAGTACAGTGTGATATTTTGATATATATATATATGCACACACAGACACACACTCATACACAGACACACAAGGAAATGGTGAAGTAATAATATTTAGAAGTTTTCATTTTTCTCTCCATAAACATAATTTCTCTATACTAAAAATATGCAAGCTCCTCTCTCTCATCTCTATGAAATACATAGCAAACCATTGTGTACTTCACCCTACACTATGGTAAAACATTAGAACCTTCTCCTTCTTCTAAATGTATTTTGATGTTAATTATCTGATTAGCTTCCCCTCCTAATCTCTATGACAGTGATAGGATGTGGTTGTGTAGCTGCTCGCACGGCAGGCAAACAGCAGATATGTAAAGGGAATCTCTGCAGCAATGCAGACCTTTCAGAACACATCCTGTCACCAACTTTCTGCAATGGACATTACCTCTTGGACTTCATTGATCTTTGCATGCATCAGTTGATCAACCCATCATCATCGTGATCCAAATTCTCTCAACAGCACCATCAGTTAGTAACCAGGCCTTCCACTCATGAACTTTTGGGGAACAATCCAAATTCCATCTCATACCTAGTTACCTATAGTCTATAAAAACAGTTCCTTTAGTTTCCATATATAAGCAAGGAAATGCCATTTTTCTTTTTGTGACTGATTTATTTCACTTAATATTAACAAGTTCCACCTATGTTCCTATGAGTGACAGGATTTCATTTTGGCCATTACCTGCCCATCCATCAGTGGATGCTTCTGTTGGCTCCATACTTTGCTACTGTGAGTAGTGCATATGGTACACATAGAAGTGTATGGAACTCTTTGCTGTGGCAATGTTTTGGATAAATACCCATTAATGAGATGAGTCAACCCTATTATAGTTTTACTTTTAGTTTCTTGTTTTGCTTACTTTTTTGATGACCATCCACACTGTTTTCAAGATGACTGTGCCATCCCACATTCCTACCAACAATGTATGAGTTCCCCTTCCTTAACAGTTGTTATTTTCTGTCTTTATTAACATAGCTCTAACTAGAATGAGATTATAGTTTCAGGTCAGGATCACCTTCCTTGAATTCTTGTCTTCTATAGAAATTATGGTAATAACTATATACACTAGACATGTTTTATTAAATGTATTTATGAGATTACAGGAATAAATTTTACTAACATTAAAATTAAAACTTGCAATTATTGTCAGTAAATGGCATTTGAAAACTGTGGTTGTCACTGGAGCACCGGACTGAGCTCTCAAGGTCCCAGTGAGGAGCGGAAGGAAGAAGATGAGCAAAGAAGTCAGGACCACGAGGGGTGCACCCACCCACTGAGACAGTGGGGCTGATCTATTGGGAGCTCACCAAGGCCAGCTGGACTGTGACTGAAAAAGCATGGGATAAAATCGGAATCTCTGAACATGGCGAACAATGAGGACTGATGAGAAGCCAAGGACAATGGCACAGGGTTTTGAAACTACTTCATGTTCTGGCTTTGTGGGAGCCTAGCCAGTTTGGATGTTCACCTTCCTAGACCTGGGCGGAGAGGGGAGGACCTTGGACTTCCCACAGGGCAGGGAACCCTGACTGCACTTTGGACTGGAGAGGGAGGGGGACAGGGGTGGGGGAGGGGAGATGGGTGGGAGGAGGGGGAGGGAAATGGGAGGCTGGGAGGAGGCTGAAACTTTTTTTTTCCTTTTCTCAATAAAAAAGAAAAAGAAAAAAAAAGAAAACTGTGGTTGTTACTGCTGTTTAAAATCCATCCCACTGGAATTCCTTTCATTTCAGTGACAAGAGAGAGGTAGACAGTCCCTAAGTGCTCTTTCTTCACTAGCCGATCCTTGGCTCTCTCAGCTTCCCCAGGATGCTGGGTACAGAAGTTGTTTCTGAGAATATGCATCAGTGACCTACTTGACTTCCTCTGCTTAAACCCAAAACTTCATGATTTAACATTTTTACATGATATTGAGTTATGTTATTCTGCAAGTCATAAATATTCTCAATTTAAGTGTTTCTGTTACCATAGCTTATAATATTTTTCAATAAATTAAATAAGCAATGAGACAGCCTAATTCAATAAATAGACAAATTGGGAAACAGAAAATTCACCTAGGACTGAGGTCAGAAAACATAAGGGATGATCACTTGGGAAGCAACATGAAGACTCACAATTTTCAAAAAGAAAAGAAAAGTGATACCTGAAGGATGTGTGCTCCCAGTTGGAGGAGATGTGTTTGGACTTTTGAGATCACAAGAAACAAACAATTATCAAATGCTAGTATGACTATAGCTCAAGGTAAAAATTCCTGCTGGTGGTCAGCTGTGGCTAAGATTACATACAACTTAAATGCCATTGGAAGAAAATAGTGCTATCTAAGCTGTCAATTAAACTAAGGGTGAGATTGTAAAATAAATACATTCTAGCACCACTACTAGCACCACTACATGAGAAGGAAAACCATTTTTGTGAAAGGCACACAACTGAGTAACAAGGAAATTTAACCTTTCCTATAACTATCACCAATAGCCAGTGTACTTAACCATGCCCTCCTACTGCGTTACCTTTGAATTAAGAATCTGACTTTGTACTTTCTGAAAATGACTAAAGCATCAATTTTATTTGACTCACTCTTTATAGACTGACCTTGCCACTCACACCAATCAGCACGCACAATGCTCCTGAGAACTAGGTTAATTTTAATAGCAGATACATAAAAAATTCGAAAGTACACATATTTAAGATAAATAATTCTAGATGGGCTCATAATTGCTCTAATACAGAGCACAGCAAAAATTGACTTCCAGAGGTGATATAAAGATCAATACAGTCTCTATCTGGCCCACTGAACCATTCTTCTACAATACTGAGTTACTATATCAGGCATAGCTATTGAGAGAGATTTCTATTGTGAGACCATCTAGTATAGCTCTCCTGAGACTTCTGTGTTCTGAAAACCAGGTCATAAATAGGTACTCTACTTATCAGGCCTAGTTTAGCACTTAACAGCAAAAACTGCATTAGTCCAGCCCCAGACCTGAGCTCACTTCCCCCTGTAAAGAAGCAGTTACTAGAAAAACAACAGCAATATTTTTATCACAAAATTAGTCTTCCAGAGAGAATTTTTAATACTATGAACTTCATTAATAAGTGCTTTTAAACAAATTCAAAAGTAAACATGAATGCATCCTTTTATCTCATTTAATTTATACTGTCGTGTCAAGCATATGAGATCTTTTTTTTTTTAAGTTCATATGTCTTTATTGTTCTGATGATGAGATGTTATAACATTCATAATGTTCTTAATGAAGGAGCGTATGTAAAATAATATAGGAAATTGTTAGCTTGGGATGGAGGCTTACACTTGGAATCACAACACTTAGGAGGTTAAAGAAGGAAGATCACAAGTTTGAAGATATCTAAAGCTAAATTACATTGTTATCTTAACAAAAACAGAAAACTAACTTAAATTTTGCTTATATCAGGTAAGTCACTAGATGACAGAGACTCTGGCTGTGTCTCATCTTTGTATTCCAAGAGCAAGTGTCTAGCATGTAGCATTTCTCACATAAGTAAAGAAACCTACTCCAAACTTTTGTTTCTCAGCTGAAAAAATCATGCTCCAGAAAGGTAATGTCTTTGCCCTTCACTCAGTAAAAACAATTAAAAAGCTACTAAAATGAATCTGTACCCAGTATCAGTGATTCATTTATAATGTACAAACAGGCATACACATATTGTTAATCAGCTATATATTTGTGTTTAATATTCTCTCTGTGATGTTTGAGGGCACACTGGACAATATCAAGGGTATTTCTGTTAAACAAAAAAGAAGAAACAACTAAATATAATACATAAAAAGCAGTCAATCAATTTTGAAATTATGATTTTAGTATAATCCTATGCTAAAGTTTTTCTTTGTTGTTGTGATGTAGGAGACTCTTATGTGTGATCATGTAATTGAGGTATTTGAGCAAATTATAGGTCTCCAGAGAAAAGTCAAGAAATAACTTCTTATTGAATTTTAAGTTGAAGAGCGAGGGAGATGGTTTAGTGGATAAAGAATGGGGATCAGATATTGATAACTTACAAAATGTTGACAATGAAATTTCAGAATTTTTGCCTAAACTCTTGTGTGCCAATATAAAATTGCCTATGCTCACTGATGTTCACAATAGGAAGGGAGACACATGGAAGAGATCAAGGATAATCTAAGAGTGCTATAGTAGATTTACATGTGCAATGTTTTAAGAGTATTAGAATGAGAAAATCTTGAAAGTTCATTGAGAGGATATTAATTTGAGCCAAACTTGAGAGAATATAGAAGAAGTGGGAAGAAAATAAAAAGGGGAAATAAAAACCAAAAGAAAAGGAATGGAGAAAAGCCTTGAGGCTGAGATGTCTGAAATAGATCAAATAAGATGACAAGAACAGCATCAGAAGAGATGGGATGAAGTTCAGAGACACTAGACATCTCTGTGGAGGGCATTCTTTCAGATCAAATGACTAACTATGGACCGTGACCCAAAGGAATAAATCAGACTTGATAAGCTCAGTGACAGCATGGATTCTGACAGTTTTAATAAAGTACTATAAATGAACTAAAATCAATATAAAAGTACTTAATTGTAGGGATAAGTCCCACCCCTAAGGGGGTGTGTTCGCCTCAGGTTAATGTTTGCCTATAAATTTCGCCAGCGTGCTCCCAGCCACTGCTTCTGGTGGTTCTGTAAGTCTATTAAAGCTGTATATATATTTTTACAATCTGTCTGCACTCGTTTACGCCGTTACATTTTGGCGTCCCACGTCAGGCTATTTTGTCCCCAACTCAAGCGCATAGCCCGCTAGCTAACACAGCACCCTCCCCGGTGCTGCTTTTTAGTTCGTGACTTGGGCTGCAGTGCCAAGTCCGAGACACACTTGGCCACACAAGCCCATTCTGCCCTGCCTGCTCGCCAGAGCAATTAACCCCTCCCTGCCTGCTTTGGCTAAGTTTGCAGTGGAACCTCACTGCCTGAATTAGCAGAAACTCAAGTACCTGCGGTTTTGCAACAAAAGCCGCCACAGTGGCAGATTTGGTCTGATACAAAGTGACTTGGCTGGGCGGTGGTAGCACACGCCTTTAATCCCAGCACTTGAGAGGCAGAGACAGGTGGATCTCTGTAAGTTTGAGGCCTGCCAGGCGATGGTGGTGCACACCTTTAATCCCTGCACTCAGGCCAGCAGCTCTCTGTGAGTTCAAGGCCAGCCTGGTCTGCAGGAGCTAGTTCCAGGACAGGCTCCAAAAACAAAGAGACCACCACTGGCAGGAACGGATAATTGCAGGTAAAAAAAAAATTTCTTTTATAAATAAAATGTCTGAACACGTTAGTATTCAAGAATTTAACAGTTTTTTTTATTATACCATGTGGGAGATTTTACAAGAGGTGTCTATCACCCCACATCTATGGATCTTTCTGGGATTCGTAGTTTTCATTGGCACTAAATGGTTTGATAATAGAAATATGATAAAGTCTTTACGAGGTGAATCCAGGATTCTTAAGGCAGAGATTGAACACTTAAAAACAATTGAGAATAACAACAATCTTCTCAAGAATCAGTTTGAAGTTCTCCAGGCTGATGTTAAGGAGAAATTCATTACTATGGAAGAGGGAACAGCTGATTTGGATCATAAGCTTCAGTCCCATTCAGAAACATTAACTGAGAGAATCAAAACTGCTGAATGTGACAATCAGATTTTGTCTAAAGCTCATGGACAGATTGGCGGAAAGATTGTCAATACAAGAAGGCACAGTTTATGCCATAAAAATTATGTCCAATGATGAGATGTTATCTCTCATGGACAAACTTCATACTTTAGAATCCTCAATGAAGGCTTTGGAACATAATTCTGGACAGGAGATTCAGACATTGCAGAAGGCAATGGT
>NC_022031.1:2197957-2200727 GCF_000317375.1 Microtus ochrogaster | reverse complement strand
TTTGTTAAGTAATATTTATTCCCTTCTCAGATCTTTGACAGAGTTGAAAGTTATATAATTGTAGTTACGCTCTACATTATTTAGACTCCTTGAGATAGAATGTTTAGCAAAACTTTGATTCTCAATATTGTTTGTTAAATTTATTATTTGTTATTATTGTATATAGTTGTATTTGGTTTAGTTCTGTCTTATTTAGACAAAAGGGTAGATGTAGGGATAAGTCCAGCCCCTAAGGGGGTGTGTTTGCCTCAGGCTAATGTTTGCCTATAAATTTGGCGAGCGTGCTCCCAGCCACTGCTTCTGCTTTCCTGGTCTCCGCGGGAATGGTGGTTCTGTTAGTCTATTAAAGCTGTATATATATATTTTTACAATCTGTCTGCATTCGTTTATGCCATTACACTTAATTTATATGCTAGAGTTTGAAGTGTTTACATGATCACTGTACAAAAGTGATGAGGTGGTAAAATTCAATAATACATATAACAATATATCAAAATGTGTGTGTAAACATCTTCACAGTATGTATACCATAATAATCTCTATGGTTTAGGAAAGATAGAGCTCCCTTTCACAGCTCTCACAAGAACAAAATGACTAGGCTACACAAGTACAGAATGGACATCAATAAAGGGTTAATCAGGATCACGGACTTTGGAAGATCTGACTGACCATCCCTTGAATGTCTAGACTTTTGGTTCCAGAAGTCCTTACTTTGCATGTGATGAGTAGATGTTGATGTACCTATTTGGGGTAGCATTGTTTAATGAACAAAAGGTTGTTTGCAAATGTCCTGACCTACAAGGTGCCATTTCCAGGGAGAAGGCTGTTAAGAAATGCTGAATGGTACCTGTAAGCCAATGAGGAACATGCAGAGGATATGAAGAAGCACTTTTCCCCTGACTGACTGGTGTGCTCTGATGGACAGGAAGCCATCATTTGTACCAACCATTAGAGTACGCAAATATGTTAGTAATGATGGATTTACTCCAGCAGCACCTATTCTGACTCCACCTTGAAAACAAAGGACACTTTCAGAAATGAAGATATAGATTGAAACAGGGTCTCACTATGGAGCTCTAGGTGGCCTTAAACTCACAGAGATCTCCAGCTTCTGCCTAGGTGCTGAAATTAGAGGCATGAGCCATCATGTGGCCAGTAACAATTGTTTTAAAGAGAACATGAAGTAGGGAGGGAGAAGAGGTAGGGGACACTAGAAGAGCTATAAACAGGCAGCAATGGTGAGTAGATATGGTCAATGTGCATTTTATAAAGGTATGAAACTTGAAAACAATATTTTTTTTGGTTTCTCTGTGTAGCCCTGGCTGTCCTAAAACTCACTCTGTAGACCAGCCTGGCTTCAAACTCACAACTCCACTTTGTAGTGAGGAGGCGAGCAGGCCTGCTTTTCGTTCTGCCCGACTCCCGCATGGCTAGCTTAGCTCCATAATTACACGGAAACTGTATTCTTTTACACACTGACTGGCCCATTAGTTACAGCCTCTTATTGGCTAATTCTCACATCTTGATTAACCCATTTCTAATAATTTGTATAGCACCATGAAGTGGTGGCTTACCAGGAAAGATTCAGCATGTCTGACTGGTGACTGGCTCCATAACATCTTCCTCACTGGCCTTCTTCCCAGCATTCTATTCTGTTTACTCTGCCTACCCGATTTTCTGTCCTATCAAAGAGCCAAGGCAGTTTCTTTATTACCCAATGAAAATAACAAATAGACAGAAGACCAAGCTACATCACCACCTGTCTCTGCCTCCTGATTGCTGGGAGTAAAAGTGTAAACACCACAACCTGGCACAAAAAAAAATCTCATGTCTAAAAAGCACACCTCTGTGTTTTTATTTGACTCTGAAATGTGCCCCTCAGACTCTTGCTTTGGATGCTTGCTCTCCAGCAAGCCTGAGAATCCTGGCATGTGTCACAGCAGAAGTAGGTCATTTAGGTGCTTCTGTTTCTTCCCTGACCTTTACATTCCTTCCACTGTGGTATATGTGGCCACCGTCGTAAGTTCCTGGCACCATGCTTTCCCACAAAGATTAATTGAAACCCTTTGAAATGAGAAACAAAGGCCTCCTCTCTTGTTTCCGTTATTTTCATCAAGGCACATAAAAACTTTCTTGCCTCTCCATTCCCAGCCTCTTCAGACCCCAACTCATGGCAAGCCCCTCTGTTAATAGCCCTAGAATATCATGTTTCCTTGTTGATTTCCCTACCCACTATCCACACAGGTATGAACAGTCCCTTTCAGTGTGACATCTGTCTCCTGCTAGGACTAAGTAGACACCATGAAAGGGAAGTAAGCCTGGAAGTTTCATAAGTTTGATAATAGGAAAATGATTATATATTATTACTAGTCATTTGTCCCTGAAGAAACTACTTTTAATATGTGGCTGCACATATTTGGAGAAGTACAAAGCATTTAAGTGAGTTTCAGCATGGATACAGGATGGCCTGAAGGAGGTGATAGGCCAGCAAATTGCTGTGGCCTGTTAAGAATCTTCTGCACCTACAATCTGTGTGGCTCACAAGTGGGTGTCATGGATGCATGAAGGAGTGATGACTAGCATTTGCAGAACACCTCAAAGAAGTGGAGAACACGTTGTCCTGGAGGCCCTTTCATGTTGGAAAGGTGACTTCTTTGTTTGAATACAGATTTAGGAGTTTAAGAAAGAAAGAAAGAAAGAAAGAAAGAAAGAAAGAAAGAAAGAAAGAAAGAAAGAAAGAAAGAAAGAAAGAAAGAAAGAGGGAGGGAGG
>NC_022031.1:2183572-2197857 GCF_000317375.1 Microtus ochrogaster | reverse complement strand
AAGAAAGAAAGAAAGAAAGAAAGAAAGAAAGAAAGAAAGAAAGAAAGAAAGAAAGAAAGAAAGAAAGAAAGAGGGAGGGAGGGAGGGAGGGAGGAAGGAAGGAAGGAAGGAAGGAAGGAAGGAAGGAAGGAAGGAAGGAAGGAAGGAAGGAAGGTCTAAGAAATCTAAAAATTTTGGTTGTAAAGGTATATTATAATTCCATGGGTGCAGAGAGAACCCCACTTGAACAGTGTGCCTCCAATCTCTCTCTACCTTGTCTTTCCCTAATTTCCTAAAACAGACTCTTCTGGAAGGAAAAATATTAGGAGACATTACTGACGAGTAAAGGTTGCAGTAGACCAGAGCGTGGTAGCTTTCTCTAAACTTGGCAACCTGGAAAGCCCCTCCTTCTACAACAAAGTTTGCTGCTCTCTGTCCAGCCTTAAATGGAGGAAGCCTCTAGGCCCAGGCTGACTGGCTAATATCAGGGTGACCCTTAACACAGTTACCTGCAAATGGCTCTTCCCCTGACAACTCGCATGGTAAATTAGGCAAGCGCTCTAGCCATTTTGATAGGATCCTAGTGCCACAAACAAAGCCTTTTGGTAGGAGCCTGGCACTTAATGCAAATTAGGGTTTGTACCCAGGCTCCCCAGGCTCACCAATCCTATACATTCCTTAAACCCTGGAATAAAGTTGAACCTATTTAACTGATTCACCGAAATCTGTCTCCTGTAGGGCTGTTTCATTTAATGCACATGGACTTACAAAGTTTTGTTATTACCTCTTCTGCCTCTTTCCCCCTCTCAAACTGATGACCAACAGACAGAGTGGGAAAGAGGACCCCAAAAACACTGTACAAAACAGAATTGTCTGTTCTCTCCATTCCCCAATACCCTACTTATAGTAAGTAGGCAGTCCCCTAAGCTCTAGCCAGATTTATGCCCTAGTCTGTGTGATATGGGGAAGGGAGCTAAGGCATTCTAGACAGCTACAATCTGGTTAAAAATTTGCCTGTTCTAGAATTCCGCAGTAAGAAGCATATTCTAGAATTCCATAGAAGCTTGTCTCCAGATTTAAGCCACACTGTAGCTTAGATTTCCATCTGTTTAATTCCTTAGGGAAACATGGAAACATATATATGTTTTCTTCAATGGCCCCTGATAAATGCAAATTTAGGAGTCTTTCAAATCAGAATCCCTATTTCTCTAATATAATTTTCTAATATATAATATTATCACCAAAGATGAGGTTATCAATTCATTACTTCCTTCCAAAAGCAGAAACTATAATACTCAGCAAAATGCAAATAATTAAAATTATATAGCAACAAATAGAAAAATCAAAATAAAACTGATATTGTTTAAAATGCTTCAAAAATATTTAGCAAAAGGGTTTAAGATATTTTCAAAAACTACTAGTTACAATAAGAGATAGAATTTTTTATTATAGTCATCCTTCCCAACTCTTCCATCACTGCTATTTCCTCTCCTTTGTCCTCAGTGTGGAAAAAGTCCAAATTTGACAATATCTGCCTGTGGGCTAACCATAAGACAGTGGTGTCTAGTAAAACAGCTGCTGGTGCCATGTTGTTGTATGGAGGCCGCCAGCTTCTTCCCAGATATTCAGCCCCAAAATAATCACACAGAAACTGCATCAATTAAATTACTATTTGGCCCATTAGCTTTAGCTTCTTATTGGTTAACTCTAACATCTTAATTTAACCCATTTCTATTCATCTGTGTAGCACCAAGTGGCTGTGGCTTACCAGGTAAAGTTCTGGCATATGTCTCCAGCAGGGCTACATGGTTTCTCACTGACTCTGCCTTCTTTCTCCCAGCATTCAGTTTAGTTCTCCCAGCCTAGCTAAATTCTGCTTTCTTATAGGCCCAAAGAAGTTTCTTTATTCATTAACCAACAAAAACAACACATAGATAGAAGAACCTCCCACACCACTATGTCATCATGAATAATAGAAAAGAACACTGGACTCATAATAGAATAAAACCCTGCTGAGTTTCTGTCATATTTGATTTTTGATGAAGCATGCTACAAAAGTGTTCATTGGTAAAGATGTATAATTTTTTACCTTTTTTCACATTTTTTATTTTAAAAATTTACTTTCCATTTTACAAATCAACCCCAGATACCCCTCCCTCTCCTTCTTCTGACACATTCACTCCCTTCCCATGCCCCATCCTCAGAGGGGGTAAGGTCTTTCTTGGGGAGTCAACAAGGTCTGGCATACCAACCTGAGATAGGAACAAGCCCCCACACAATGTATCAAGCCTGAAAAAGGTATCCCACTATAGGAAATGGGCTCTAACAAGTCAGTTCACACTCCTGGGATAGGTCCTGGTATGACTGTCAGCCTCCCCCCACCAACAAATCAGAACACATACATGTCATCAACATTCATACAGTCTAGTTCAGTCCCATGCATGTTCCCCAGCTGTCAGCATAGAGTCCATGAGCTCCCATTAGCTCAGGTCAGCTGTGTCTGTGGTCTTCCCCATCATGATCTTGGCCACCCCCTTGCTCATGTGATCCCTCCTCCCTCTCTTCAACTGAACTCCAGGAGCTTAGTCCAGTGATTGGCTGTGGGTAACTATATCTGTTTCACTGTAGGTTCAGGGTGGCAATTAGGGTAGTCAATAATCTGATTATAGGGGAAGGCCAGTTCAGGCACCTGCTCCAATGTTACCAGGAGTATTTCCTGGGGTCATCCTTGTGGATTCCAAGAATTTCTCTAACACCAAGTTTCTCCATGGCCCTATAATGGTTACTTCTATCAAGATGTCTCCTTCATTGCTCCCCTCCTTCCTTCTTCCTCCAACTCTGTCTTCTTGATCCCTCATGTTCCAATCTCCCACCCCCTACTTTCTACCACCCTCCCAGTTTACCCAGGCAATCTTAATTATTTTCCTTCCTGGAGTCCTCCATGTGTGTCCCTCTTAGGGTCCCACTTTTTAGCTAGCTTCTCTGGGATTGTGGATTGTGGATTGTTTATCCTTTACTTTACAACTAATATTCATTAATGAGTTAATACCCCCAATGTTTGACTTTCTGGGCCTGGCTTACCTCACTCAGGGTGGGTTTTTTTTCTAGTTTCATCCACTTACCCACAAATTTCAAGATGTCAATTTTTCGTTACTTCTTAACAATACTACATTGTGTAAATGCACCATATTATCTTTATCCATTCTTCAGTTGATTGTAGGAGAGACCCAGCCAATCACTTTACTTGGGGGTGGGGTCCCCCAAGGATATTTTTTACTTATAAAGATTGAGGGCGTGCTCCCAGCCGTCCCTTCTTCTGCTTTCCTGTTCACCGCAGGAACCTCTGATTCTGTAAGTCTATTTCCCCATTAAAGCTGTATATATTATTACAATCTGTCTACGTTCATTTACGCCGATACAGTTGATGGATACCTAGATTGTTTTAAGGTTCTGGCTATTACAAATAATTCTTCTATCAAAATAGTTGAGCAAATGTCCTTGTGGTATGATTGTGCATTCTTTGGTCATATGCCATGTCTTAAGATATATCAAGTCGTTTTCTGAGAAATCACCACACTGATTTCTAAAGTAGCTGTACAGATTTGAACTACCATCAAAAATAAAGGAGTATTCATTCCCTTACTCCACATCCTCTCCAGCATAAGCTGTCATCAGTGTTTTTGAATTTAGCCATTCTGATAGGTGTAAGAATGTATCACAGAATCATTTTGATTTGCATTTCCCTGATGGCTAAAAATGTTGAGCAGTTTCTTAAATGTTTTTTTCAGCCATTTGAGTTTCTTCTATTGAGAATTTTCTATTTAGATTTGTACACCATTTTTAATTGTATTATTTGATATTGTGGTATATAGTTTCTTGAGTTCTGTATATATATTGGAGCTCAGACCTCTATCAGATGTGGGGTTAGTGAAGATCTTTTCCCATTCTGTAGGCTGTCATTTTTTTTATTGATCATATCCTTTGACTTACAAAAGCTTCTCAGTTTCAGGAAGTCAGAGTCTGTGTTACTGGGGTTATAATTAGGAAGTGTTCTCCTGTGGCAATTCATTCAATGCTACTTCCTACTTTCTCTTGATCAGGTTGAGGTCTTTGATCCATTTGAATTTGAGTTTTGGGAATGAGGATAGATATGGATCGATTTGCCTTCTTCTACATGTAGACATCTTGTTATATACACACCATTTGTTGAAAATGCTTTCTTTTGTTTATTGTACAATTCTGGCTTCTTTGTCAAAAATCAGGTGTTCGTAAGTATATGGATAGTATCCATATCTTCAACTTGATTTCATTGATCAACGAGTCTGTTTTTATGCCAATATCAAGCTATTTTTATTATTGCAGCTCTATAGTAGAGCTTCAAGTCAGGGATGGTGATACCTCTGAAAGTTTCTTTATTGTACAGGGTTTGTTTTAGCTATCCTGAGTTTTTTTTTGTTTATTTCATTTTGGAAAAAGATGGAAGTCGAATATTGTTCTTTCGATATCTGTGAAGAATTGTGTTAGCATTTTAATGGATTGAATCTGTAGATTGCTTTTGATAAGATTGCCATTTTTCCTATGTTAATCCTAAAAAGATGTAAGATCATGTTAAAAGATCATGTAAGAACTTTCCATTTTTTGACATCTTCTTCAATTTCTTTTTTAATGCACTTAAAGTTCTTGCCATCCAGGTCTTTCACTTGTTTGGTTAGAGTTACCTCAAGATATTTATGTTATTTGTGGCTATTGTAAAGAGTGATGTTTCTCTGATTTCTTTCTAAGCCCATTTATCACTTTTACATAGGAGGGCTGCTGATTTTTTTTTAGTTAATCTTATATCCTGCCACATTACTGAAGGTGTTTATTAACTGTACTAGTTCCCTAGTAGAATTTTTGGGTCACTTGTGTATACTATCCTATCATCTGCAAATAGTGAAAGTTTGACTTTTCCCTTCCAATTTGTATTTCCCTGATCTCCTTTGGTTTTTGATTGCTCTAGGTAGAACTTCAAAAGCATGTTGAATAGATATGGAGAGACTAGATAAACTTGTCTTGATCCTCATTTTAGCAAGACCACTTTCATTTTCTCTCCATTTAGTTTGATGTTAACTGATGGCTTGCTGTATATTGCTTTTATTATGTTTGGTTGTGTTCCTTATATCCTTGATCTCTCTGAGACCTTTATCATGAAAGGGTATTGAATTGTGTCAAAGACTTTTTCAGCATCTAATGAGATGATCATGTGGGGTTTTTTTTCAGTTTATTTATATGGTGGATTACATTGACAAATACTTGTATGATGAACCATCCCTCCATCTCTGGGAAGAAACCTACTTATTTGTGGTGGATGATTTGTCTGGTGTGTTCTTGAATTTGGTTTACCAGTATTGTATTGAGTAATTTTGCATCAATGTTCATGAGGGAGATTGATCTGTAATTTTTCTTTGTGGTATCTTTGTGTAGTTTGGATATCAGGGTAACTGTAGCCTAATAAAAGAAGTTTGGCAATGTTGCTTCTGATTCTATTGATTGGAACAATTTAAGAAGTATAAGTATGAGATCTTCTTAGAAATTCTGGTAGAATTCTTCATTGAAACAATCTGACCCTGGCCTTGTTTGTTTGTTTGTTTGTTTTATTGAGAGACTTTTGATGACAGCTTCTATTTCCTTTGGGTTTATAGGTCTATTTAAATCATTTATTTGGTCTTGATTTAATCTTGGTATATGGGATCTACCAAAAAAATGTCTATTTCTTTTAAATTTTCCAGTTTTGTGGAGTATAAGTTTTGTAGTATGACCCAATACTTCTTTGAATTTCCTTGGTGTACATCTTTATGTCTCCTTTTCATTTCTGATTCTGTTCATTTGGATATTCTCTCTCTGCTCTGTATTTTGGTTAGTTTGGAAAAGCATTTGTCTATCTTGTTGGTTTTCTTGAAGAATCAACTCTTTATTTCATTGATTCTTTGTATTGTTCTCTTGATTTCTATTTTATTGATTTCATGTAGTGGCATAAATAAATGCAGACAGATTATAAAAAATATATACAGCTTTAATGGAGAAAAAGACTTACAGTACCATGGTTCCCACGGAGAACAGGAAGCAGAAGGGAAGGTTGGGCGCATGCTCGGCAGATTTATAGGTTAAACACTAGCCCCGGCGAACCTGCCCCCAGAGGGCGGGGCTTAACCCTACATCTCCCCCTTTTGTCTAAATAAGACAGAACCAAACCAAATACAACTATAAACAATAATAACAAATAATAAATATAACAAACAATATTGAGAACCAAAGTTTTCCTCAACATTCTATCTCAAGGAGTTTAAATAATGTAGAGAGTAACTACAATTATATAATCTTTAACTCCATCAAAGATCTGAGAAGGGAATAAATGTTACTTTACAAACAAGAGATATCCAAAATGTGTAACAAATGACAGAGACAACTGACTACCTGGACAATCACCCAAAGTCTCGTTTGCAATGTTGAGTCAACCAACTTTGGCCAAGGCCTAATATAACTGACATACCATTATCAAATGCAAGGAACTTTCTTAGAATTATCCTACCCTGTCTTGGCAAGATAAGACAATCCTGTTTCATATCTTAGTCAGTAGTTGAGGTATGGGCTTTTCTTAACCCAAAGGCCAGTTCTGCCAAGAAGACAAGCTCCCAGTGGAGTATCTATGGTGCTCAACGTTCTCTCAGGAGTAGAGTGGTGTTGCCAGGAGTAATTGTGTCTCATTGGCACAGAATTCTAGGTTAGATTAAAGGCCATTTTCTACAGCTCTTCGAAGAGGCTGAAGATTATACTATCTATACTAAATATAATCTCTATGTATCTAAAAGACCTGATTAACCTAAAAATAAATATGACAAACACATAATTCTCAATACCTCTCTAACTTGAAGACTAAAAGAATAAACAACTGTGTAATATATGAAGACAATGATCTTCAACTGTAAACAATGTCATTACATATCAAATGTAAACAATGTTATTATATAAATAATATCAGAGGTAGAAATATACCTTGAAAAATGGTAGATGTATCAATACAATATAGACAAAGTTATAAGTATACACTTGTACAAAACTAGAGGTAGGAACACTCACATTTAATATTTAATATATGAATATATAAGAACAGTACCAATACAATTTTCTAAAAACAGTAACTCACAAATACCAATCATCCCATCAAACCAGTTAATCCCCCCTTTTTTTTGAAAAATACCCCTAATTCCATAAAATATCTCCCCATCCCCTCAACCCTAAACCAATCACTAAAAAATGTCCCTAACCCTGAGGGCAAACTCTGTTGGGAGAGGGGTACACCTATGTCCAGCAGGCCAGTAATAAAAATGTCATTGACACACACTCTCAGCTTAGGTCTTTGATCATTTATAGAAGTTTTCTGAAACACATGTAACTCATCTTTCTGATCATTATTGCTTGTAACAGTAGGCAAGGGGCTTCCTAATTGTCCTGATGAGGCACGTTTTCTGCAGTAACTGAAAATGACTGAACCATGTTTGCCATGGGGTCCTGTGAGGCTCCCCTCTCACATTTCCCATCTGTATCAGGTTGCCTTGACTATTTCTTGTAGACCTGCATTCATTTGTCCAATATCTGCCTTTTCCACATCTTCTACATAAACCTAAAGGTGAGTCCTCCTATTTCTGTTATTTCTAGAAGATGCATTATCATTATTATTTCTGAAAATCTGTTGTCTACAATTCCTTTTCATATGACGATTTTGCCACAATTAAAACATTTGGTATTCTGGTGTCTCCTTTTACCATTGGAAATTGCTTCTTCTACACATGCTTTAGTGCCATAGTCAAATGTATCAACATTCAGTGTATGCAAGACCCATTCTTCCAAGGGTGCTGATCTGAGCTTCAAAGGGCCCAAAATCCTTTTGTATTCTACATTTGCATTTTCATAAGCCAAAGACTCAATCATTATGTGTCTTGCTTCTGGGTCAGATATCCCTATTTGTACAGCCTTAGTTAATCTTTGTAAAAAGTCACTAAAGGGTTCTCTCTGACCCTGTTTAACTCTGACAAATGATTCCATTCTCTGTCCTGGGTCTTGTACCCTGTCCCAAGCCCTTCAGGCTGCTCTAGTACACACGGAGAGTGTGTTTTCATCCAAATTAGCTTGTTCCTGAGGGTCGGAAAAGAGCCCTTCACCTAGAATTTTATCTAGGGAAATGTCAATTCCCTTCGCCTTTTCCTGCTGTTTTAAAAGTCTAGCCTCTTGCCTGAATAAGCATTTCCATTTTAATTGCGGTTCACTCTCAAGTACTGCAGAGCTCAGCTGGAGCCAGTCCGAGGGGATTGCTCTTCTTGTTGTGGCCCAAGATTTTAGCATCTCTTTAACAAAAGAGGCTTGCATCCCAAAAGTCATGACAGCCTGTTTAATTTCTTTGAGATCATTCACACGGACAGGCTCCCATGTATCTTCCTTGATGACCCTAGGGTTTCTGGAACCAATCACCTTCTCTGTTGTTATTACTGGAAAGGCAGGTAGAGGTGTAGGTAGAGCTTTGTGGAAATTGTCCCGGAGAGATTTACCCACAGATGGAGTTAAAATTTGCCTTTCTACCCCTTGCTCTTCTTCATCAAAATTTAGAAATTCCTCAATCTTTTCAATTCTATTCACCATTGCCTTCTACAATGTCTGAATCTCCTGTCCAGAATTATGTTCCAAAGCCTTCATTGAAGATTCTAAAGTATGAAGTTTGTCCATTAGAGATAACTTCTCATCTTTGGACACAATTTTTATGGCATAAACCGTGCCTTCTTGTATTGACAATCTTTCCACCAATCTGTCATAAGCTTTAGACAAAATCTGATTGTCACATTCAGCAGTTTTGATTCTCTCAGTTAATGTTTCTGAATGGGACTGAAGCTTATGATCCAAATCAGCTGTTCCCTCTTCCATAGTAATGAATTTCTTCTTAACATCAGCCTGTACTAAATTTTGCTCAGTTGACCTAGTCATGTTAAACAAAGATCTGTTCTCTTCCTGGAGAACTTCAAACTGATTCTTGAGAAGATTGTTGTTATTCTCTATTGTTTTTAAACGTTCAACCTCTGCCTTAAGAATCCTGAATTCGTCTCGTAAAGACTTTATCATATTTCACCACTAACTGAGATGGACCTAATGAACAGGATACACCATGAAAGACCTGATTAATAGTGCTCCCAAACAGCAGGAAGCTGTATGGACAAAACTATGCCCATATTTCCAAATATTGTCTATAAATGTTTGTTTACATTTAAAGGGGTATATGATATAGATATGAATAATTTGAATTGGTATGGATCTTTGTTTATTGATACAAAATTAAGGTCAATCTTGTTATATGTATATTTCTGCTCTTGATTAAAGTATTGTGATTGTGTAGTTCATTTAAAAAAATGTATAATTAAGAAACATAAGTTAGGGTTGGAGAGATGGCTCAGTAGTTAAGAGTATTGCCTGCTCTTCCAAAGGTCCTGAGTTCAATTCCTGGCAACCATATGGTGGCTCACAACCATCTGTAATGAGGTCTGGTGCCCTCTTCTGACCTGCAGACATACACACAGACAGAATATTGTATACATAATAAATAAATAAATATTTAAAAATAAAAGAAATGTAAGTTAATAGATAATCATCTATAATAGTCAAGCTTGTAGTAATATTAGTTTGGATTTCTAAATATATAGAGATATATTTCAATTAGTTAGGTATTCTTCAAATCTTTCAGACACTTTCAGAATATGGCATTTAAATGTTTTAATAAGTTAGGATTTCTCATGACATTGAGACATGTCTGCTTCTGGCAACACCAATTATTTCAAGAGAAAGGAGAACACCAAAGAGGCTCCTTAGCCATATGGACAAGAAACAGTTCTTGCCTGAACTGCTTGACTGGACATGCAGAACCCACAGAGAAATGACTGCTGAACTTGCCTAAAGGTGAGATGGTCCTTTGGGGTTCCTGCTTCATGAAAGACTCTACTAGACATTCTGTAGGATACAAAAGAAAGTAACTAGCAAACTGCCAATATAGACGGAACTGTCTTTAAAATTTCCAGCTTCATGGAAAGGTCTGCTGGATATTATGAGTCTGTAGATTGAAGATGGATGCCCCAATGGTACAAAATAACTTTGGGTAACTATCCATGCAGTGAGATGTCTCTGTCAATTCTATAATTTTGGAAGTTGCTTACAATGCATGTCCTATTTACTTAGGTAATATTATGTTCTTCTGGAGGCTTTGATGGAGTTGAAGAATTTATAGTTATAGTTATAATTTTCTTTATATTAATAAAAGATAAAGTAAATATAAATATTGTAACTGTAATTCTTGCTAGAATTTTACTATGTTAAAGCCTTCCTTTTTGTTTAATCAGAAAAGTGGAAATGGTGTGGGAGGTCCTTCTGTCTATGTGTTGTTGCTTTCATTGGTTTATGAATAAAGAAACTGCCTTGGCCTGTTGCTAGGGCAGAACTTATGCAGGCAGGGAAGACAGAGCTGAATTCTGGGAGAAGGAAAGAGTCATGAAGATGCCATGGATCCTCTACCTGAGAAGACACCAGTTGGAATCTTAGCCAATAAGCCACTATCATGTGACAATATACAAATTAATAGAAATGGGTTAAATTAATATAAGAATTAGCAAATAAGAATCTAGAGCTAATGGGCCAATCAGTGATTTAAATAATACAGTTTCTGTGTGATTATTTTGGTTCTGGGTGGCTGAAATGCACAAGCGGTTCCCTGTAACATAAGGACATACTTTAAAAACATATATTCCACCAAATTGGAAAATCTAAAGGAAATAAATAATTTTATCATTAGAAACCACACTTACCAAAGTTAAATAAAGGTAAGAAAAACAATTCAAATAGACAAATATCCCCTAGTGAAATAGACACACTCGCTAAAAGTATACCAAAAAAAAAGCCCAAGGCCAGTCAGTTTTAGCACAGAAATTATATCAGACTTTCAAAGAAGAATTGATACCAATATTTCTCATTCTTCAAATTATTCCATAAAACAGAAACACAAATAACATTGCCAAATTCATTTATGAGACCGTAGTTACCCTGATACACAGACCACACAAAAACTCAGCAAAGAGAATTACAAACCAATTTCCGTTACAAACAAAGATGCAAAAATGCTCAGAAACCAAATTCAAAAACACATGAAAAGATCATCTACCATGATCAGATAGGTTTTATCCCAGAGATGTAGCTATGGTTCAATATACAAAACTTAACAAACATAAAGTAAAAAACTACAAGCTCATCTCATTAGATGCTGAAAAAAAAAACCTTTGATAAAATTCAATACTTCTTCATGATAAAAGTCTTGGGGATATTAGGGGGAGATTAGGGGCTTAAGGCACATAACTAAACATGATAAAGAAAATTTACAACAAGCCAAATGCAAACATCGAACTAAATAGAGAAAAACTCAGAGCAATTCCACTGAAATCAATAATAAGACAAGGCTGTCCACATTCTCTATATCTATTCAATATAGTACTTGAAGTTCTGGCTAGGAAAATGAGAAAACTGAAGGAGATAAAGAGGACACAAATTGGAAAGGAAGAAGTTAAAATATTGTTTTTGAAGATAATATGATATTATACATAAGTAATGTTAAATTTTCTGTCAGGGAACTCCTACAGCTGATAAACACTTTTAACAAAGTGGCTATATATAAGATTAACTCAAAAAGTAAATAGTAGCCCTCCTATATAACAAATGGAAAGAGGATTAAGGAAAAAATTAGAGAAACAGCCCTTTTCACAATAGCCACAAACAATCTAAAATATCTTGAAGTAACTTTAACCAAGCAAATAAAATATTTGCATTATAAAAATTTCAAAGATTTGGAGAAAGAAATTGAAGAAATTGAGAGGGATATCAGAAGATGGAATGATCTCCAATACTCATGCATCAATATGATTAACACAGAAAAATGGACAATTAACAAGAGCAATCTATAGATTCAATGCAATCTTCATCATAATTCCAATGCAATTTTTTAAAGATCATAAAATCTCAACCTCAAATGGAAACACAAAATAATAAAACAGATAAACCAATCCTATATAATAAAAGAACTGCTGGTAGCATCACCATCCCTAATTCAAGTTGTACTGCAGAGCTCGAGTATTATAATGTATATGATATAATATGAAAACAGACAGTTTGATTACTGAGACATAAATCCACACACCTATGGACAAATTATTTTTGATAAAGAAAGAAGAAATACACACTGGAAAAAGTTAGTAACTATAACTAACAGTGCTGGTCAAAGTGGATGTCTGCATGCAAAGAAATGCAAATAGACCCATATCTATCACACTGCGCAAAACTCAAATCCAAGTGGATCAAAAACCTCAACATAAAACCAGGCATACTGAACCTGATAGAAGAGAAATTAGGGAACATCATTGAATGCATTGGCACAGGACACAACTTTCTGAACAGAGCATCAATAGTATAGGCAGTAATATCAACAGACCTCATGAAACTAAAAAACTTCTGTAAGGCAAAGGACACCATCAATTCGAGAAAGAGACATCCTATGACACTAACCCCACATCTGACAGAAGACTAATATCCAAATTATACAAAGAACTCAAGAATTTAGATATCAATAAACCAAACGATCCAATTTAAAAATTGAGTGCAGATGTAAACAGAGAATTCTCAATAGATGAATCTCAAATGATAAGAAACAGAGAAATGTTTGACATTCTTAGCCATCAGGGAAATGTAAATGAAAACAACTCTGAGGTTCTGTTGTAATTAGGAGCGGCGGGGCTGCGTCCCAGGCACGTGGCCGCCCACATGGCTAGCTCTAGCTTATGCCCCGAAATAATTAGACGGAAGCTATATTCTTTTAAACACCGCTTGGCCCATTATATCTAGCCTTTTCTCGGCTAACTCTCGCACCTGGACTAGCCCATTTCTAATATTCTATGTAGCCCATGAGCTGGCTTACCAGGAATGATCTTAACCTGCGTCTGTCTGGAGTGGGAGAATCATGGCGACTCCTTGACTCAGCTTCTTTCTCCCAGCATTCTGTTCTGTTTACTCCACCCACCTATATTTTAACCTATGAGGGCCAAGCAGTTTCTTTATTGCTTAACCAATGAAATCAACAGATAGAAAGATGACCCTCCTCCATCAAGGTTCCATCTTACACCTATCAGAATGACTAAGATCAAAAACACAAATGACAGCTCATGCAGAAGAGAATGTGGAGCAAGTGGAACACTCCTCCATTGCTGGTGGGAGAAGAGATCAGGCTCCATGGGGAGGGGTGGAGAGAGAGAACATGGTAAGAGATGCTGCAATTGGAGTGCACTTAAGTGCCACTTCCTTGCAAAAATGAAAGCGTTTCTCCAGACAGGGGTCATTTCTTATTGCCCATCATCCTGAGAAAGGTTAAACAGGAAGATGTTGAAGGACTTAGGTACAAAGGACTAATGCATCTTTCTGAGGGAATAGCATTCTAAATTGAAGCTGTTTGGGATGTATGAGTCTCGCAAACAGTAGAGTTTGGACAAATTCTAGTTATAGACAAGTAAAAATCAATATAAAGAATAAACTAGTAAGTGAAAACAGATAGCACCATAGTTTAGGAATAAAATTTTTAAGAAGCCTCTAATATAAATCCTACCTCTTTCCATGATTCAACTGCATTGAAGATAATTTTAAAGGCGATGGTGCATGCATTTTATGAAGGAGCAGCATACTGGAAAGATATTTCTTTTCCTACAGTCCAACAAAGGGTGTGTTTGCTAGTGGGGAGATGAAGAAGGACACTCAAAAGAAATCCCACACTAACTCAGAATTGAGAATAATAGGAGGTTATTTATTTATTTAGTGGTAGACTCACAGATCACAATCCTCTACTGGAATGGAAAACAGTGGTTGAATCCCAAAGCCGGAAAAGAGGTTGCACTTTACATTGGCATAAATACTATAAGAGGTCATGCCCAAGTGGGCAGATAACTTAAAGTATTAACTCTATTACTCACTATTATTGTTAGTGTGAGTAAGCTCACACTAATCTATTATCACATCCAATTTTTCCTTTATTTTTTAAAAGAGATCTCTGAGCCTACAAAACTTCCCCCTCAGCCCCCAACCCTATACCAATTACAATCATCCCGTAATGATGTGTAGAAATTGGAGCGGCGGGCTGCGTCCCGGCACCCGGCCGCCCACATGGCTAGCTCTACCCGAAATAATTACACGGACACTGTGTTCATTTA
>NC_022031.1:2132859-2180422 GCF_000317375.1 Microtus ochrogaster | reverse complement strand
AACTTTGTTGGGAGAGGGGACATCGTCTTCTAGAATTACTTCCAGCTGTCATGGAGGTGATATTCTTTCTATGGGATCCTGTGAAAGTAAATGATGGTTAAGGTCCAAGATTACTCTCTAGTATAATTGCAAATAGTCTCTGAGTATTCAGTAGGGTTTTCAGAGGTTCCTATTTGGAGTTATAGCCAGAACATTGTAAAAAAAAAAAAAGTGGACCAATTCAGCTAACCAAGGTGAAACCATCTTGAGCAGCTGGTACCCAAAACAGGTCTTATAGTGGCACTATCAGCATCATGACATCATATCAACAAGGTGGAGTTGTGGGGCCCCATTTTCTTCCTGGAAACTTCAAAGAATACTGGAGAAAAATTCATTGTTCACTGTGGAAAATTTAAACATTTTTTATACAGACATGTACAATCAATAAAAGATATGACAGAGACAAGATGAAGTTTGAAGAAAAGTAAATATTTTTCTAAATTCTTTTTTCTTTCTGTCCCATATTATGGCTCCTGACATGAGACAAAAACTCTGAATTTTTATTTTAAAAACGTGCTTGGATTTAGGGAAGTACAGAGCCAGTGTCCAACTCCAAAGCCAGCTTTGATTTTTAAGTGAATCCTGATTAATATTTTAGTTTATGTTTTTGAGATTCTTACCTTCGAATGACATATCTTCACAATTCATAATTCTCTTTACTTGGTGATCCTATCTGGATAATTATCTTTTCTTCTTTAGGCATCTAAATATTCAGGGTCTCTTGACCTTTTGAAGATGTGTATTTTCCTGCAAAGACAAGAACAGAACCCTGCCCCAACCCTTATGAGGTTTCCTTACCACCTGTATGGTTGTCATCATTGTTGATAAGCTAGCATTTCTCTTTATCACGAGGTTTCTTTTTTTAAAGCAAATCTTTATTAATTTTGATGGTATCCATAGTTTTTCTTCCCCTGTGGAAATAAGAGCAAAACCCCTTCCCCAACTTAGCACATCTCCAGGCTTCCATTGTGATGTCAACACATCCTTGAAATACACCAGCTAATTTAATTAAGAAAACTTTTCTATTATCCAATGTCTCTGACACTGTTGTGCCTTTCTCAATATTGGTAAGAAAGGTAATATGACTAGAATACAATTAAGATTTGGATTTACCCTATTTACATGTGCCTCCTGTAATTTCTTCTCAACAAGTGTCAATTCCTTTTCTGCTTCAGCTGTTAATTCCCTAAGATTATTCTAAGGGAATAATCATCACCATCTAAGGTTTCATTTAAATGAATTATTAAAACAGGTGTTGTAGTATGGAGCTGTGGGCTGCTTCCCATCACTCAGCTCCCTGCCACTGGCTAGTGTTACTTGAAATAATTACATGGAAACTGTATTCTTTTAAACACTGCTTGGCCCATTAGCTCTAGCCTCTTATTGGCTAATTCTCACATCTTGCCTTAACCCATATTTAGTAATCTGTGTAGCACCACGAGATGGCTTACCAGAAAAGATCTTAACCTGTGTCTGTCTCCAGTGGGAGAATCATGGCAACTGCCTGACTCGGTTGTTTCACCCAGAATTCTATTCTGTCTACTCTGTCTACCTAATTTTCTCTCCTATTAACGGGCCAAGGCAGTTTCTTTACTTAACCAATGAAATCAACACAAAACAGAAGACTCTCCCACATCATTTCCCCTTTTTCTGTTTAAACAAAAAAGAAAGGCTTTCACTTTAACATAGTAAGATTACATATAACAAAACAGTTATCAAGCAAGAATTACAGTTACAATATTTATATCTATCTTTTATCATAACTAATGAAAACTATAACTATCTATCCATTTTTCAACTCCATCAAAGACTCCAGAAGGATATAATATTACCTAAGTAAACAAGAAGTAAGCAACTTACAAAACTCTAGAAATCACAGAGACATCTCGCTGCCTGGACAGTCACCCAAAGTTCCTCTATACCGTTGGGGCATCCATCTTCAGCCTACAGGCCCACAGTATCCAACAGACATTTCCATGAAGCAGGAAATTTCAAAGACAGTTCAGTCACTATCTGCTGTGTCCTGCAGAATATCTTGAAGAATCTTTCATGAATCAGGAACCCAGAAAGATCTTCTCACCTTTAGGCAAGTTCAGTAGTCCTCTCTCTGTGGGTTCTTTGTGTCCAGTTTATGCAACAGTCCAGGCAAGAACAGTTTCTTACCCAAATGTCTATTAAACTCCATAAGGAGCCTCTTCGATGCCCATCTTCTTCTTGAAGTAGATTGGTGCTGCCAGGAGCAGACATGTCTCATTGTCATGAAAAGCCCTAAGTTATTAAAACATTAAAATGCCATATTCTGTAGTCTTTGAAAGATATAAAGAATGCCTATCTAACTGAAATATATCTCTATATATCTAGAAAATCTAACTCACATGACTACAAGCTTGATTATTATTGATAATTATCCATTAGCAACCTATATTTCCTAATTATAGATTACATTTTTAAATGAATTACACAATCACAATACTTTAATCAAGAGCAGAAATACATATACATGTAACAAAATTGACCTTAAAATCCATACCAATGTGAATTATTCATACCTATATCATATCCCCCTTTAAATGTAAAACAATGTTTATAAACAATATTTGGGAACATGGGTGCATTTTTTCTCTCCAAACTGCTTCCTGCTGAATGGGGGCACTGTTATTTAGGTCTTTCATGGTATAACCTGTGTGCTTGGTTCATCTCAGTTGGAAGTTGAGTGAAGGAATTTTCTGAAGGTGTTCACAGCAACCTTTCAGGAGGGTGTGGTCTATCATACCATATTGGGATAGAAGCAATCCACAGGGTCTCTCCTCTGTGAAAACAAAAGAAGACCCTCTCCAAAGCATCATATCCTTAGACCCAAATTTTGAAGTCATACCCTTATGATATCCATTCTGGTTTAGCTTGGCAGCCCAAACAATGAAATGTCTCTCTGTATTTAGCTCCTTTACAGCCAAAAACTTTAAAGAAAACACAATAATACAAAGAATGCAGACTCTCCATGAATTTTCCATTTTTACGTGGCTTATTTTGCTTTATTTCTTTTAATCTATAACTATCTGTACTATGTCTTTTGAAAGACTTTACCCTTTTTTAAAACCACTACCTTTATTCTCTATATTCTTTTTCTTCTCTCTCTCAAGCCTACGTATAGTCTTCTAACTTTGTGATCCATTTACAGGCCTTTTATGTTTGAATCTGTCCCATTGTGAATCTATAGTTCTTTATTGTGCAGGAGCACTTCTTAAAATGTTAAGCACTTCTTAAAAACTTAAGTTGCACCAGGTAGAGGTAATATGGCACCACCTGTTTACCTTAATTGCACTGTTATTATGGTAAATTACGATAGTTCCCGCCTGAGGTCAGCACAGTTCAGCATGGTGGAGCCGCTTGTGTTTCTGAGCTGCAGAGCAGCAGCTGCTCTGGATGTTAGCTCCACATTTTTCCAATTTCAAAATGGAAAATGTATCAATTTCTGCTAGCTCTGGGGCCAAAAGGTAGGAGCCGCACTCAGCACTTTAACTCTGAGACTGAGCATGCAGCACAGAAACTCTTTTCATCCAAGTTACAGCCAAATCTGATATGCAGAGCACTGCATAGTCTGAATCTGCCATGCTCTCCCGCCTGCCTAAGTCTGATTCCACCCGTCTGTTCAGGCAAGAAGAGCTGAGCCAAGGGCATGGTCTCAGCTACTTTCCTCCCCATCCTGAGTGGGAACAGAAACATCCAGTCCCATAACCTAGGTAACTGAGAGAATCTCCTCTCTGTATTTTCTCAGGAATAATTTGTAATCCCTATTTTGGCAAAACTTTCTTTACTTCTTCAAACATTCTTTCTTTCTTTCTAAAGTATCTGTGTATGAATCAGATAGCAAAAATGTCATCCACGTAATGGCAAATTATAGACTTAGGAAATTGTTTATGTATTATTTCCAATGGCACAAAGTGAGGATACTGAGCATTCCCTGTGGGAGGACGGTCCATTGATATATACTAGTAGGCTGAGAATTATAAGTAGGCACTGAAGGCAAATTTTTCTCTATCCTGTTTTTGTCTTTACAAGTGAAGAAACAATCTTTCAAATCAACAACTATAATAGGGCATCTTTTTGATAATAAAGAAGACAGAGGAATTCCAGATTGTAGAAGTCCCATAGGTTGAATTACCTTATTGGCAGTTCTTAGATCTATCACCATTCTTCATTTATCAAATTTCTTTTTAACAACAAATACAGGGGGAAACCAAGGGCTGGTTGGTTCTTCAATATGGTGAGCATTTAGTTGCTCTTGTACAAGCTGTTCTAAAGCCTTCATATTTTCTTCAGTTAGAGGCCATTGTTTAACTCATGTTGGTTTCTTGGTTAACCATTTAAAGGTAGGGCTGAGGCCGGGCGGTGGTGGCGGACGCCTTTAATCCCAACACTCGGGAGGCAGAGGCAGGCAGATTTCTGTGAATTCGAGACCAGCCTGGTCTACAAGAGCTAGTACCAGGACAGGCTCCAAAACCACAGAGAAACCCTGTCTCGAAAAAAACAAAACAAAAAAAAAAAAAGGTGGGGCTGTTGGTACCTCTAAATGTTTGTCTGTTGCTTTATGTTCTTGTAAAGTCTGAATGGCTGGTGATCTTTGCATATAGTACCTTATAATATGCTTCCCAGAACTATAAGCTCCTGGGACTGCAGGAATGTTAATCTGGGTATTCCATTGCTGCAACAGGTCATGACACCAAATATTTACTGCAATATTAGCCACATATGGCCTCTGCTTCCCTCTCTGATCTTCTGGCCCTATGCAGTCAACCCATCTCGTGCTTTGTTTAACTTGAGATATGGTTTCAATTCCTACTAATTGAGCATCTGCCTCTTGAAAAGGCCAATTTGGATGCCAAGATTCTAGAGAAATGATACTCATGTTTACACCTGTGTCTATCAAATTACAATGCCATTTATATGCACTCTTAGCTTTGGTCTTTGATAATTTATAGAAGTCTGCCAGAATATGCATTTCCTATTTTCTATTGGAATTTTTAATTTATCCTCCATGTTTATTCCATCATCCAGAACAGTTTAGTCTTTTAAAGAAGGCTCTGGATTTTTTAATTTTCCTGGTAAGATATGTCCTCCTCAGTGACTGGGAATGACTGGACAACTTTTGGCTTGGGGGCCTGTGAGAGGCTCTTCAAAAAAGTTCACAATAGTATCAGGATGCATTGTCTGTCTTTTGTTGATCTGCATCCAATATCAGCGTTTGTCATACCTTCTACATATACCTGAAGTCTGAGTCCTCCTATTCTTGCCATTTCTAGAGGAGATATTATTCCTAGAAATTCCTTGCCAACAATCCCTTCTCAGATTCCTATTCTACCACAATTAAAACATTTGGCATTTTGATGTCTCCTCATTCCTTTGGAAAATGTTTCTCCTACCCAAGATTCAGTCAAATGCCTCAATATTCATTGTATGCAGGATCCATTAATCCATAGGTGCTGATCTAACCTTTAAAGGCCCAAGTATCTTTTTGCATTATAAGTTGGCATTTTCAAAAGCCAAAGATTCAATAACTACTCTTCTAGCATCTGGATCTGTTACTCCTATTTGTATAGCCTTAGTTAATCTTTGTAAAAGTCACTAAAGGGTTCTCTCTGGCCCTGTTTAGCCCTAGGATATGATTGAATTAGTTTTCCTAGTTCTCAAATCCTCTTCTAAGCATTTAAGGCTGCTTTGTGGCACAGGGACAAGATTTGTTCATTGTAAAGAGCTTGAACCTGTGAGACAGCATAAGTGCCCTCACCAAGTATTTGATCTTGGGAAGTCTCAAGACCTTTTGATTTTCCCTGTTGTTCTAAAATTTTTGCTTCTTCTCTGAAATAACATCTGAACATCAACTGGGGCCCATCATGCAGAACTGCTGAAACTAACTGAAGCCAGTCATTTGGTGTTGCTTTGATGCTAGAAGAAGAAGATCATCTTCTTAACAAATGTGAAATGCAAGTCATAAGTTACAACAGCTTGCTTATTTCATTCATTCCTATATGTATACGTCTACCTTCTTTGGATTCTTTTGGACCTTTAGAACTTGATGCTTTGTCAGAGTAGATTTCAGAGTAGGAATCTAAAACCCCGGGTAAGTCATCACTGACAGCTATTGGCAATGTTGAATCCTGTCCTTATTCCTTCTTTCTCTGTTCATCAGCTCCAATAACTTCCTCAGTAATTTTAAATCTTTTTACTATTATCATTTGTAAAGCCTGAATCTCTTGGCCAATATGTATTTCTAGTTATTTCATTGAGGCACTTAGCCTCTGGTCCTCATTCTACACATGGGATTCCAAGGTCTGAAGTTTCTCCTTTATAGATAACACCTCATCCTTGGACATTATTTGGATAGCGTGCAGATTGCCATCCTGGAGAAATACTCTATCTGCTAACCTATCATAACTTTTTAACAAATGTGTGTATACATCTGTACATTTATTTTTGTGTATGTACATGTGATGTTTATGTGTGTTTACCTGTGTATGTTTATCTGTGCAAGTATACATATATGCTTCTGTGTACATGAGTATGTTTATATTCATGTATTAACATATGTATATTTATGGGTGTGTACATGGATATATTTATGTTTCTAATGTGTATATTTGTGCTCTTATACATGTGCATTATTATGTGTACATAAACATGTATATTTATGTTTGTGTGTTTATATGCATATTTATGTTGGTGTATGTGCATGTGTACATGTATGTGTATACATGTGTCTATCTGAGTGTACATACATATGTTTATGTGTATAGTTATTTTTTCCATATGTATATTGATGTATGTATACAAACATATTTGTGTGTGCATGTTTCTATTTATGTCTGTATACATGTAAATGTTTATGTTGTGTATGTATATTTATGTTTATGTAAATGTATATTTATGTTTGCATGTGTATGTTCATGTTTTGTGTGTAAATTTATATATTAATATATGTGTGTATGTGCATTTTTGTGTGATTAGATGTTTATTGTATACTTGTGCAGTGTATATAGTGTGTGCTATGAGCAGTGTGGGTAGTGTACAATGTGTGGTTTGCAGTTAATGCTGGGAGCTAGATATGCATGTACACCAACACTATACAATCACACTGTACATTCCACTGTACACACTGAACACTACACACCTCACACATTGTACCCAGCAATCAACCCATACTCCATACTCTCAGTAAACCTCACACAACACAACACACTCAGACCACAAGCCTCACATCCCATACCACCCACACACCACACACCACATACCACATAAACCTAACTATACACATGTACCTATTGACATAAACATAGATAAATATGCACACAAAAACATGTGCTACACATACATACATAATACACAAACATAAATGTTCACATGCATGCACATATAGTTTATACTTGCACTCACATAAATACACAAATAAATACTCACATAAATACAAAAATAAAAACACAAAAAATTTATGCATGTACACACAAATAAATACTCACATAAATACAAAAATAAAAACACAAAAAATTTATGCATGTACACACAAATATAAATACATACTTTCACAAGCAAATAATCATAAATATGTACATATATAATTATAACATGTATACTCAGTTTTGGCCACTTGTCAACACAACTCTCTACAATTTAAATGGACTAACACTATTATTTCCTCAAAGAGCACTGTGAAAGAGACTATTACTGGCTGTTTTTCAGTAGCAACACTTAGTGAGATTGAGTAAATTAATTAACTTACACAAGGAACACATCAAGGTGTGACAGGGCAAAAATAAAACGGGCAGCCTGTCCCTTGTACCATGCCCTTGACTGTCAGAGAATAATGAACAAGCTTATTTGGAAAATGTGTTAGAAGAGAGAGGAGGTGGAGATAAAAAGGACAAGATGGATTAAAGGGTCTGTATTGGCCCTGGCTCAGCCCTTTGCCCTTCACTTGTTAGTGTGGAGATTGAGAAATGGGTTAGAACTAGGCTTCTCTTCATAAGAATACAGAAGGAATCTGAATTAGACTGATGAGGTTGATTTACTAGCACGGTTTCATTACCTCGAATTTATTTTATAGCCCCTGCATGTGTAAGAACACGCATGTAAATGATAGCTCTAGACACTGTTTGTAACAAAGACCTGTAGAAGATAAAGCTAACAGCAGGAATGCAGAGCAGGGAGAAGGCAGAAAAGTGGGCAGCTGTGCACCAGGTGTTCACAAAGACTTTTGTTTAAAGACTGATATTTAAATCCCACATCAGCTGTGAGAAGACTGCTAAGATGAAGGTAGAGGAGATGGTGGGCTATGAAATGAGATCAGAGTTACAGGAAACACAAGTCTGATATTCATCAGGAGAATGCACCCTCCATGCATAGCCACAAATATTCCAAAATTGCAACAGTCAAAGGGCAATTGATAGTTTGATTTTGAGTTTTTAATCCTGCCTTCTTCAAAAAATTGGATCTACATAGTATTTTAAAAAAAAAAAAAGCACAGTTGATAACATATGTATACAGAAAGCAAAGGTATGTAGGGGCTTGAGTCCAGCATGTACTAATGCAGTGTACTCCCCAGCTGGGGTGCCATCTTGAGAGTTTGTGGTAACATAACTGGAGGAATGTGTGACCCAGGACATGTTAGGGATGACATTATGCCCTAACCACTTTTGTCTTTCCTCTTTGCTTCTTGGCTGCCAAGAGAAGAAAAGCTTCCCTCCACCATGCCGTCATTTCTTTACATCCTAAATGTTTACCTGCCTGAAAGCAATAGAGACAGATGCCCAAGGAAAGAAACCCTGGGAGAAATGGGCCAAAGGAAACCCTTCCTTCTTTAAGCTGTTCACTCAGATATTTGTGATGAAAGTTTAGCAAAAAGAGGAGTGTAAGTACTGTATGTAGATTGGTGAGAAATAAGTATGTCTATGGGCAGAATGGATTGACTGATTGTAACTGGATATATCAACATATAGCCAGACAGGTAAGTCTTATTGCATGTTTAGTCAATTTCCCGGTTTCTAAAATGTGGAAATTGCCATTGTAATCAGATTCCAAGAGTTAAAACTTACTTTCCCAGTATAATTTACACAGTCCATGTACCAGCAAATGGGAAAAGGAAAATGACTGAAGGCCTCAGTAATTGTTTCTAACATATGGGTTTGGACGATTAGTGGTGGTTCTTGAGGTTTAAACTGTGGGTATTTTACATTATTAGAAGTCTAGTGAGACCTGGAGTTTGGGACACAGCATTTTCCCTAAATGATGAAAGTAAATATTCAGGCATGTTCATTCTCCTGGTGGCACTGTTGAGCTGTGCTTCCTTCACTTGCAACAATATTTATAACAGGCTCCATCCTATGTATTGGATTTTCCTTTGCTTTTTGTTTTATGTACTTGGGTTATGTTTGTGTTGGTATGGTGTACTGGCTTTGCTATTGTAAGAGAGAATAAATTAAGAAAATGCCTCATTTGGGTTGTAAGCAAACTTTTAAAGCATTTTTGTTAATTCGTGATTGATAAAGGAGACCCAGTCCATTGTATGTGTACTCATCTTCAGACAGGAGATCCTGGGTTCTATAAGAAAGCAGGATGATGCTGCTTCTGGAAGTCATATTGATCTGAGTGGTCAACAATACTATCAATGTTATATCTGAGCCCAAGCCATCTCCATGGCCATGTCTGGGTCCATGGCCCTACTGCTGCCAGCATCTGTGTTGATATCCAGGGTTTACAATTAACACCACAGTGTTGACAGAGGCTTCTTGTTCATGTCCAGCAACTCAGACTCAAAATAGCCACACAGAAACTATATTAATTGTAATCCTGCTTGGCCAATAGCTTAAGTGTATTTCTGGCTAACTCTTATATATTAAATTAACCCATTTCTATTATTTTATATTTTGCCATGAGGTTCATTTACCAACAAGGTTCTGGCACATCTGTCTCCTGCAGCAGCTACATGGTGTCCCATTGACTCTACCTTCTTTCTTCCAGCATTCAGTTTAATTTTCCCACCTAGCTCTATTGTGCCCTATCACAGGCCAAAGCAGATTTTTAACCATTAACCAATAAAAAACAAACATATAAAGGACTCCCCACACCATTTCCCCTTTTCTGTTCAAATAAAAAGGAAGGTTTTAACTTTAACATAGTAAAATTACATTTAACAAGACAGGAATTAAGCAAAAATTACAGTTATAATATTTATATCCACTTTATCTTTTATCCTAACTAAAGAAAACTATAATTATAACTATTATTTAAGTTCAGTTCTTAAAACATTTTAAATGTCATATTCTGTAGGTCTTTTAAAGATTTGAAGATTATCATCTAACTGAAGTATATCTGCATCTTCAACTCCATCAAAGATCACAGAAGATTACCTAAGTTAGCAGGAAGTGTATTGTAGGCAACTTCCAAAACTCTAGAAAGGACAAAGACATCTCACTGCCTGAACAGTCACCCAAAGTTCTTCTGTATCATTGGAGCATCCGTCTTCAGCCTACAGGCCCATAGTATCTGGCAGACTTTTCCATGAAGCAAGAAATTTCAAAGAGAGTTCCACCTATATTGGTAGTTTGTCAGTCACTTTCTTCTGTGTCCTGCAGAATGTCTGGCCAACTCTTTTATGAAGCAGGAACCCCGAAGGACCATCTCATCTTTAGGCAAGATCAACATTCATTTCTCTGTGCGTTGTACACATCCAATATATACAGCATAACATCAAGCAGTCCTGGCAAGAGAGTTTCTTTCCCAAATGGCTAACAAACTCCATAAGGAGCCTCTTCAATGCCCATCATCCTCTTGAAGTAGATTGGTGCTGCCAGGAACAAATGCATCTCACTATCATGAAAAGTCCAGTTCTTAAAACATTTTAAATGTCATATTTTGTAGGTCTTTTAAAGATTTGAAGATTATCATCTAACTGAAGTATATCTGCATATATCTGGAAAACCTAACTAACATGACTATAAACTTGACTATTATAGATGATTATCTATTAACCAATATTTCTTAATTATACATTACATTTTTAGATGAGTTACACAAAAACAATACCTTAATCAAGAGCAGAAATATACATATGACAAAATTGATCTAAAATTTATATCAATAAAGCAGCATCCATACCAATGCAAAGTATCCATCTCTATAGCCTATCACACTTTAAATGTAAACAAACATTTATAAACAATCATTTAGGGAATGAATGGTGCCCACTGTTTGGGTCATGGATCCACATAAGACCTAAAAAAGCATTTTAAAAGGAGGACTACTAGACCCACAAAAATGGGAGAGCAAAGCACAGTTTCTTAGTAGACACAATTTTTTTGTCTGATGGGCTTGCAGTGAGTGGAGGTGTCAGGGCTCCTCTAAGAGAGGTGCAGTTAAAACTGCACAGCTTCTTTACAAATGGCAGCTTCCTAATTCACCAGCATAAATGGCTCTGACTCTTTCGGGAGGTCTGGCTATGGAGCATTTAAATGGGGTCTGTGAGCAGCATGTTACAAATTGCTTAATGGTGACACAGACCTGCTGCAACCCTGCATCCAGGGTGGAAAGAATGTCTCTCAGAGGAAACAAACATGCCTCTGCCATGTTGGACTAAGTGAAGCAAGCAAACAAGACCATGGAGTTGGTCCTAGTCTTGCTCACTTAGCATTAAAAAAAACACTCCTGGTCAAAAAATAATTGCAGATACATAAGCAATGAAGACAAATCCAGATGGAAAAGACCTCTAAATAGGTCACAGTGTTAGCTAAATGTACATAGGCTTAGGAAAGAGAAGAAAAAGAATATAGAGTGTTATAAAAGGAAATAAATGGTTATTTTAAAAAAAACGAAGTCTTTAAAGAGTATATAAAGAAAATCATAGATTAAAGGAGTACAAAAATAAAAACCACAGCCGGGCGGTGGTGGCGCACGCCTGTAATCCCAGCACTCGGGAGGCAGAGGCAGGCAGATCTCTGTGAGTTCGAGGCCAGCCTGGTCTACAAAGGGAGTTCCAGGACAAGCTCCAAAGCTACAGAGAAATCCTGTCTCGAAAAACCAAAAAAAAAAAAAGAAAAAAAGAAAAGAAAAGAAATATAAACCACATAAAGATGGAAAATATACAGAGTGTCTGAATTATGTATATTACTGTGTTTTCTTTCAATTTTTTGACTGTGAAGGAGCTAAATACAGAAAGATATTTTAAGGTATGGGCTACTAAGCTAAACCAACATATATATTTTAAAGGTATCTTCAAAATTTGGGCCCAAGGATATTTTGCTTTCAAGAAGAGGGTCTTCTTTTGTTTCCACAGATGATGAGAACCTGTGGATTCCTTCCAGATTAATGTGGTTTTATAGAACCAGATCCCCTTAAAATTGCCTGAAAGGAACAGATGGCCCTGATAATCCAACATTTCAGAGGACCTCTGTTAGGGTTTCCTCTGACTTCTACATGCAGAACAGCCTCAAGACTGCTGGTTGAGATGATCAAGTCTCACAGAATATTCCAGTCAGGACTTAACCATAATCCTAAATTTTCTTTAGGTTCCCATAAGATTATCAGCTTCCCCCAATCATCAGGAAATAGCCTAGAAAACTACATTCCCAAAAGATGGATTATGGCTATTTGTCTTTGTTTAGAGTGTTGATTAAAAGTTGTTATGGATAATGATCAGGGGGGGAAAAGCTAATCTCTAAAAGAGATTTGATTCAGACTTCTAGCTTTGAAGAGAAAGAAAGGGGGAAGTGCTGTGGGACAATGGTCTTCTTTCTATCCTGTAAATATTTGGCACTTGTATTGGTTTAATAAAATGCTGATTGGCCAGTAGCCAGGCAGAAAGTATAGGCAGGGTGACCAGAATTGGACAATTCTGGAAAGAGAAAAGACTCACTCTGCAGTTGTTACCCAGATGCAGAGGATGCAAGATGAGAATGCCTCACTGATAAAAGAAACCAAGCCACATGGTTAACACAGACAAGAATTATGGATTAATGTAAGATGTAAGAGTTAATTAATAAGATACCAGAACTAATAGGCCAACCAGTTCATAATTAATGTAGGGCTCTATGTGTTTCTTTGGAACTGAACAGCTATGGAACTGGGCAAGACAGAAACCTCTGTCAACACCACAGGCCATTCAGATGCCTGTGGTCTGTGCTGCAGCCTGAAGCCTTGCTGATGTCCACAGGCTGTGCTGCTGTGGGTGGCCTGTGCTGTCAACTGAGGCCATGATGAGGTCTGTAGTCCAGGCAGACTCCAAGGTCCTTGTCTGAGTCTGAAAGCTTTCTTCAGTAGAGTCTCATGTTCGTGGTCTGTGCTATTGCCAGAAACCAAGTGGAGACCCATGATCGGAGCTCCCATAGACTGCAAAAGGCAAGGAGACTACTTTTGCCATGATGATGCCAATGACTGTAGACACACAGTTGAGGAGAGACATGGAAGGCCCATGAGACAATTCCTAATTCCACCCCAACCCAGTCCCCTAAAAAAAAAAGTATCAGCCTAAACAGGAACCACCAAAGAAAACCCTTAAAAAGTGTGACTGGAATGCTGAGGAGCAGCTTTCTATGACAGAGGCTTCTGGTGGAGGTGTGGGAGAGGAACTACTGAGTTCTTTCTAAAGGGGCAGACCACTTAGAATTTGACCATGCTCCAGAAAGTATATAGATGACACAAAGTAGACTCTGTTTTATGTTTTACTTCTTTTAATGCAGCGGTCACAAGAGGGGGCAGACATGAAAAGAATGGGTAGGGATTGTGATCAGGGTACATGATATGAAACTCCAAGAAAATCAGTAAAAATGTTATGTGGGGGGGGAAGGAAGGAAGGAAGGAAGGAAGGAAGGAAGGAAGGAAGGAAGGAAGGAAGGAAGGAAGGAAGGAAGGAAAGAAGAAAGGAAGGAAGAAAGGAAAAGAAAAGAAGAAATTAGGTTGAGCAAGCGAGCAAGCCATGGAGAGCAACCCCATTAGAAGCACTCCTTCATAGCCCCTGTATTAGCTCCTGCCTCCAGGCTCCTGTCTTTTTCAAGTTCCTATCCTGACTGGTTTTGATAATGAATAGTGATGTGGAAGCATAAGCCATATAAATCCTTTTCTCCCCAAATTGCTTTGGTCATGGTGTTGTATCATAGCAATAGTAAACCTAACTAAGACATATTGATGTGGGATTCCCCTGTGTATGCTATGAATATGTTTTATTACCATTGGTTAATAAAGAAGCCAATTTGGTTTATGACAAGGCAGAATATTGCTATGTAGGAAAACTAAACTGTATGCATGGAGAAAGAAGGCAGAGTCAGGAAGACACGATGTAGCCACCAAGAAGCTAGAGGTGAGATAACAAACCACAAGTCTCATGGTAAGACACAAAATAATAGAAATGAGTTAGTTTAAGATGTAAGAGCTAGCTCAGAATATGCCTAGCCAGGAATATGCCAGAGATGTAATTGATATAGCTTTGTGTAATTATTCATGTCTGGGTGGCCAGCAAAAGAAATCACAGTCTCCATTTACAGACATATGATATAAAAATTGGCATTCTAGTTACTGAAAATAAAACACACTAAATTATATATTTTAAAAAATAATTTATTGAAATTTCCATGAAAATATATCAAAATATAAGCATTTATTTATATATTCAATAAAAAGAACCTCACATGTCTTGTTTAGATAATTTATATTTTGCTGTAGAGTGAATGGAAATCTCAGTAAGGATTTTTTTCTACTGCCTATACAGAAGTTAATTCTGCATATCTGTTCCAAAAATATTTTCACTTTTAAATCATTTGTTGCAGCACAAAGACAACTAAAGAGTTTTTTAACTTATTATTTTTAGACTGTATAATGAGATCATTATTTCCAGAGAATAATTCATCTTTCCAATTGCCTGAAAACACCACCATAACAATTTGATTTAGATTGGGGGAAAAAAACAATCATGGTCTCTTTTCAATTAAAAAACATATTTCATTTCCAACACCTTCATTCTTTTCATTGTTTTCTCAAACTCATTACAAACTGAACAATATCAGTTAGCACAAGCAACTTTTATTTTAAAAAAAGCCATTAGGAGTTACCCTGTCATTGTGATACAGCAATGTTTTCTAAGTTTGGGGAAATGTTTGCATGAGCAAATACATACTCAGCTTTTCTAAATATTTTCTTAGAGAATATCTTCATTCACATGATATAGCATGCCAAAATATTTTTATAAGACTCAAATATATAAATAAATGCTATGGTTTTTATTATATGGCTGATGTCTTCGTCGGCGTTATATTGCTGTGGAGAGATACTATGACCACAGCAACTCTTATAAAGCAAAACATTTAACTGGATCTGGCTTACAATTCAGAAGTCTATGATTGTCATGTCAGGAAACATGGCAGCAGCAGGTATAGCTGGTGCTGGTGAAGGAGCTAAGACTTCTGCACCTTGATACACAGGTAACAGGATGAGACTGTGTGCCACACTGGGCGTAGCTTGAATATAGGATACCTCAAGACCTTCCTCCAGCAAGGCCGTGCCTATTCTAACAGGATTTCTAGCAATGCTGCTCCCTATGGGCCAAGCATTTGAATACATTAGTCTATGGGAGCCATTCCTATTTAAACCACCACAGCTGAATAAAGAAAGCAAAATGACACTTCAAATGAGTACTTGCCAATAAATAGCTTGTAAGGGGGCTGCAAAATCAAAGCTTATCCTTCCAAGTGTATTTTTCGATTGAAACTATAATTTCAGAAGAAATCTGAAATATTTTTCTTTTGAAATTTACTAGTCAAGAATTTTGTAGTAAAGTTTATATTCTAAAATTTTTTAAATACAGATTTGATAAAGAAAAGCAAAAGTTAATTCAATGATAATTTTCAATTCTATGAATTTTATCCAACATTTTATATATATATATAGTTACTTCTTTTACTCTTTAAATTTTTCAACAATCCAGAAAACTTACCATTGCCTGTGTTCTATAGATGAAGGCTGAAGGCTCAGAGGCAAAAAAGGGCAAGTATTTGCCCAAGATTACACCACAGGTCATGGGAAGCATAAGAATGGTAAACCAGATGTCAATCAACAAACTGTCATTCATTGAAATTGAAATGCTTTACCTCTTGTGTTACAATTTCCTCTGCTCAATCACATTAATGTCAGCTTTTGCAGGGATGTAGGAAAAAGACTCAAATATATCAATAAGTGCTATAATATAAAAGGATTATAGACTTAAATGTTTTAGAGAGCATATCACCGAAACCTATCTTAGCTAAAAATTATCACTCCCTTTTAGGAATGCTATAAAAAAAAAAGATTACTTAATTGTTCTAGGTTCTCATCCAAGATAATGGGTTTTACCATTGCATCTTGAAACACCTGTGTTATTGTACTTATTCTTACTTTTCTCCTCTCCCACAGCTTTCCCTTCAGCTCGCTCCTAACTCCAGCTCCTTCTCTTGTCTCCTACAATCAGCCCTATCTTCCATGTTCTCATTACACAATTTTCATTACCTGATTTTCTACTCTCTTAAGATCTCTTCTTACCTTGTAGTAAGCCTCTTCCTGGTTGTATAACACACAGACACACACACACAGACACATGCTTACACACTTTTAAAAATCAAGATTCTGTATATAACAGAAAATGCATGGTCTTTCTGAGTCCAGCTTTACTGAACATAATTTCTATTTACACCCATTTTCCTGAAAATGTCATGATTTCATTTTTCTTTGTCCCTGCATAAAATCTCATTATGTAAGTTCTCTGTTCTGTATCCATTTATCTGTGGTAGACATCTAGACTAGTTGTTGTTCCTGATTGTTGGGATCCGCACAGCAGCAAACACAGATGTGCAAGTACTTCCATTCCGTGTGTATATAGAAGATTGGAATGAAAGAGTCATTTCAGTCACTCTGTCTTCACGTTTCTGAGAGACCTCCATACTTGTTTCTGTAGTAGTTGGACTATTTTACATGCCTGCCAGCAATGAATAAGGGTTTCTTTTTCTCTACATCCTTGTCAGCTTTTGTTGTCTTTTGTTTTCTAAAATAAAGCTTTGAGAATTTCATTCATGCATATGTGTTGATCAAATAGCCCCATTGCCTCCTAGCAAGTTCTCTCCTGTCCTTGCCCACCAGAACTACTATTCCCTCTCAGTTGCGTGTGTTGGTTTTCCAAACCAAGGAGTGCACTTGGTACATGCATGGGTAGCCTTTCAGTACTCCTGAAGAAGACTGACTCTCCGCCCCTCAGCAGTCTTCAACTGCCAGTAGCTCTCAGATAGGGTTGGGACTCTGGCTTCCTCACCCTTGTATTCTTGGATTTTATTTTCCTTGATCTTGTGTAAATCTTGTACATGCAGTCACAGCTACTGTGAGTTCATATGGGCAACTGCCCTGCTGTGTTTCAAAGGAAAAATACAACTTCTTCCTTTCCAACTTGTATAACCTTGATCTCTAGATGGAGCTTCAAGTATATGCAAAATCGATGTGAAGAGAGTGGAAAGTCTTGCCTTGTTTCTGATTTTAATGGAATTGTTTTGGGTTATTCTCCATTAAATTTTATATTGGCTATAGGATTGCTGTAAATTGCCTTTATTATGTTGAAGTATGTGCCTTATATCCCTCATCTCTCCAAGATGTGTATCATGAAATGGTGTTGGATTTTACCAAAGGCTTTTTCAACATCTAATGGATTATCATCTGGGTATTTTTTCTTTCTGTTTGTTCATATGGTGGATTACATTGACAGATTTTTGTACATTAAACTGTTGTGGGAGTCCCCTCTGTGCTGTGATTACCGTTAATGAGTAAAGAAACTGCTTTGGACCTATAGCAAGGCAGAACTTAGGTAGGTGGGGAAAGCTAGGTTGAATGCTGGGAGGAAGAAGGGTGGAGGCAGGGGATGCCATGGAGCCACTGCCAGAGATAAATGTGCTGAAGCTTTGCTGGTAGGCCACGACCTTGTACTAGAAATAGGTTTAATTAAGATGTAAAGGTTAGTCAATAAGAAGTTAAAGCTAATGGGCCAAGCAGTGATTTAATTAATATAGTTTCTGTGTGATTATTTGGGGGGCAATCTAGCTGGGTGGCTGGGATGAACAAGCAACTCTCTCCTACATTAAATCATGATCGTTTTTAATGTGTTCTAGAATTCAGTTTGTGGCTATTTTATTGAGTTCATTTTTATTTTTTGCATCAATATTCATAAGGGAAATTGGTCTGTAATACTTTTTCTTTGTTGAATCTTCATGTAGTTTGGATATCAGGGTGACTGTGGCCTCATAGAAAGAATTTAGCAATATTCTTTCTGTTTATATTTTGGGGAATAATTTGAGAATGACTGGTACTCAATCTTTTTTGTAAGTCTGGTAGAATTCTGTGCTAAACCTGTAAGGCCCTGGGCTTTCTCGGGTTAGGATATTTTTAATGACTGCTTCTATTTCAGTAAGGATTATAGTCTATTTAAATTGTTTATCTGATCTTGATTTAATTTTGGAAAGTGGTATTTATCAAGAAAATCGTCTTTTTCTTTTAATTTTTCCAGTTTTGTGGAAGTCTTAGTTAGGGTTTCTATTCCTGTGAAGAGACACCATGACTACCGCAACTGCTACAAAGGAAAATATTTCATTGTGAGGTATCAATGCCTAATGATTATTAATTTCTGTTGTTATGGTGGTGGTGGTGGTGGTGGTGTGTGTGTTTTTCCATCCTTAGGTTTTGCTAGTAGTTATGAGATTATTTATTGCTTGTATTTTGGGGGGTGTAGTTAACCTTCTAGTAACTTCTGTAGGGCTAGATTTGTAGATAGATGCTGTTTAAATTTGACTTTTCATGAAATATCTTGTTTACACCATTTATGGTAATTGTAAGTTTTACTGTGTATAGAAATCTGGGTTAGCATGTTTGCTTTCTTAGACAAGAGGTCAGTCCAAGACCTTCTGGCTTTCAGAGTTTCCACTGAGAAATTGGATGTAATTCTAATAGCTCTGCCTTTATCTGTTATTTGGACTTTTTCCTTTGTAAATTTTGCCATTCTTTCTTTGTTTTCTGTTTAATGGTTTGATTATTATGTGAGGAGGAGACTTTCTTTTCAAGTCCAATGTATTGTTTTCTGTAAGCTTCTTGTACCAGTATAGGCATATTCTTCTTTAAGTTAGAAAATTTTTCTTCTATGATTTTGTTTAAAATATTTTCTACAACTTTCAGATGGGATTCTTTTCCTTCTGTGTCTATTATTCTTAGGTTTGGTCTTTCTATGGTTTCCCAGATTTTCTGGATGTTTTTATGTCAAGAATTTTTTAGATTTAATATTATCTTTGACTCGTGTACCTATTTCTTCTATGGTATCTTCAACATCTAAGTTTCTTTCTTATATTTCTTGTATTATTGGTGATACTTGCATCTTTAATTCCTGTTCTCTTACCCAGGTTTTCCATTTCCAGAATTCCCCTCATTTGTATTTTCTTTATTGCATCTATTTTTATTTTGGGTCTTGAAGAGTTTTATTTGTTTCCTCTATTTTGTTGTTGTTGTTTGTTTGTTTTTCTTTGCTTTCTTTAAGAGATTTATTCATTTTTCTCCAATTATTTCTTTGCTGTTTCCTCAATTTCTTTAAGGGATTTATTCATTTCCTCCTTAAGGAACTCTATCATCTTCATGAAGTTGGTTTTAAGGTATATTTTCTTGTGCTTGGAATATTCATGGCTTGCTGTAATAGGATAGCTGGGTTCTGGTGGTGACATATTGCCCTCGCTGTTGTTGATTGTATGCTGCGGCCTAGGCATCTGGATTGGAGTGATTAAAGGTCTAGGTGTCCATTTCTGAGTTTGTCTTCATTGGATGGATGTTTTGTTCCTCAGCTTCTGTTCCCACACTGTTCTTCTGGCCATATTTAACTGTGGTTGAGTACAGAGTTTGTCTGTGTTGATGGCTGGGGTAGCCTCTGGTCAATCAAGGGTTTTCTGTCAGAGTTGGAGGCTGGAGTTATGCAGTTGACATTGCCCCTGGTCTAGCTGGGGATGCTCTGGAGTTCTGGGTGCTTGTATGGCCTGTAATGGATCAGAGGTTAGGGATCTGGGTACCTGGGAACCTGTGGTGGGGCAAGGGACTTCTGCTAGAGGTGTGGGCCTGCAATCATTCTAATTGGGTAAAATGGAATTTTAAAACAGCTCTAATTTGCATTTCTCTCATGGCTCAAAATGCAGAACTATTTTTCAAGTATTTTGGCCATTTGCAATTTTTTCTTTTAAGACTTGTCCATTTAGCCCATTTGTTGATTGGATTTTTGGTGCTTAATTTTTGTATTTTTTTATATATCTTCCATATTAATCGCCTGCCTGATATATGGTTGACAACGATTTTCTTTTTCATTATATGGGTGTCTCTTTAGTCTGACAATTGTTTGTTTTGCTGTGCAGTGGCTTTTTAATTTCATATAATTTCATTTGTTGGTTCTTGGTAGTTTCTGTATTAGGAGTCCTAGTCAATACACCTATATTGTAGTTCTTGCCTACACCTATATCTTGAAGTGTTTGCCATATGTTTGCTTGAATGTTAAAAAATTCTTACTGTGCATAATTATTTCATTGGATCATGTAAGCTCCAAAGCTAGGAAAGGAAGTGGCCATATGATTCTAAAGAAGATGCAAAGAGTCACAGGCAGATAAGACATACTTAGTTCATTCTAGATGAAGGATGCCAATCAGACAGCTAGGCAGGCAGTTGCTGTCAAGCACCCAGGCTCACACAGGTCACACATAGGTCACCTAAGGTGCATATGTAGACTAGCACACAGACCACAGGTCACACATAGGTCACCTAAGGCGCATATGTAGACTAGCACACAGACCACATGGAATTAGTCACACAGGCCTACAGAAAGACACACACAGACAAAGTAGCAATAATACAGGCAAAGACTCTGGCCTCTGACCTCAAGGTCATGTACAGAACCTACACAAAAGTGACATTTCACCAGAAATAGTTATGTAACAGATTTCATCACTGCTTACATTTGGATTACCTGGATATCCAGTGTCAACCATTTTGTGGTTCTTGAGAGCTGCCATCTTTATCAGATGTCCAGCATTACTCATCGGGCCCATGATGGATATCCATATCATCAATGTCATTACTCATTGGGCCCATAATGGATATTCATATTATCGTTATCGTTATTCATCAGGCCCATGCTGGATATCCATGTCAGCACTGTCATCTGCACATAAATTGGCCCATAAAGACCCAACAGGATATTATTCAAGATTGCAACAAAATACATGAGAACTACCTGTGGCTGTTCCAATAAAATAAAGTGTGTCACATCATAATAAAAAGCATGGTGCAGTTTCATAGGAAGGTCCCTACAATGTGTCTGTGAAAGTAACAGCAAACCAGAATGTTGAAAATAACACAATCTCTTTTTCTGTGGCCTTATTAAAAATACAAATAAGATAAATAAGAAAAGAATGATAGCGAGCCCAGGTATTGTAAATAGGCCCTACAAAAAGACAAGGTGGGAGACAAAGAAGTAGGAAAAAAGAAAAGAAAGAAGGCAAGAAGGGAGAAAAGACGCGAGGGAGGGAAGGAGGTAGGGAAGGGATTCTCCTATCTTCCAGTGCTAGTTTTATTTTGATTTTTGTAAGCATGTCTTTTGTACTAACTCATAGAATACCAGACTATGTTCCAGACGAATGGACAAGATTTAATATTTCTGTGACTTTCTCAAGGCTCCATAAGAGCTCCAGTATGGAAGCTTCCATGGCCACAGCAGTCACAGAGCACATGTGGTGCCATTGTCAAGTTCGTTCATTGGATACACCTAAATTCACCTCACTAGGACCACAGCTGCGCTACTCTGGGCAGCCCAGCTGTAACAGCCGCTCTACTCCACAACTGATTCCAGGACGAAACCAACCTCATCAACTGACGCTCTGATAGGATCCAGACTCTCACGAGTGTTTGAATCCTTCTAGCTATGCTTAGTTCTTCTTAAAGCCCTTGTTTAGCAGGTCAAGATCTGGAATCAATGGAGCTGGGAGCCCAGGAACAGCCACAGCCACAAGTGAAACTTGAGAGCCAAGACGAAGCAATGAGAAGAACAAGGGAAAGGGCAGACATAGCGTGCTCGGTGAGCGCTACCGGCTGATTTCAGATGCTGGTGAAGGAAGCAGGCCTCATCCAAGCATGTGGCCACTTCTCCCTCAGTCCAGGGTGTGCTCACTAAGGTGCAAACTTACCTCTATGTTCCCATGATGAGACTTTTGGAAGACAGGGCAATTGTAGACTGGAGACTGTTGAGAAGTATAGATTGAAGCAACAATAATATAATTTTATATATATATATATATATATATATGTGTGTGTGTGTGTGTGTGTGTGTGTGTGTGTGTGTGTGTGTGTATAAATATAATCATATAGTTAAGTAGTCATACTGGATGTTTGGTTTACAAGATTAATACATTTTACTTTATTGTCCAGTTGATATTTTTACTCTTAAAGCAAAATTAATTTAGCAAACTTTTCAGAAGAAATTCAAATCAACAACTTACACAGCAATTTTAAAAGTCAAACATTTAAGGTACCATTCTCAAAAGAGAACAGTATATACCATTTTGATACTTCATGTTGAAAAATATAGGAAAATACAGAAAATCTTTGTTTTCTGAAATTAAAACTGTTATGTTTCTTTTTTATTTTGCATACCAACCAAAGTTTCCCCTCCATAATTTCTTCCAGTTCCTTGCCCAATCTCCTTTCTATCCTCCCCTCATCCATCCACAGAGAGGGTAAGGCCTCCCATGGGAGTGAAAGCATGGCATATGAAGTTGAGGCAGGATCAACCTTCTCCCCGCTGCATCAAGGCTGGGCAAGGCATTCCACCATAGAGAATAGATTCCAAAAAGTCAGCTCATGCACCAGGGACAGATCCTGGTCCCACTGCTAGGGGCCCCACAAACAGACCAACCTGCATAACTGTCACCCACATGCAGAGGGCCTAGGTCAGTCCCATGCAGGTATCTTAGTTGTCGATCTAGAGTCCATGAGCTCAGGTCAGCTGTCTCTGTGGGTTTCTCCATCATGATCTTGACCCCCCTCGGCCCGCTCAGCTTGTATAATATCTCCTCCCTCTCTTTGACAGGGCTACCAGAGCTCAGACTGGTGCTTGGCTGTGGATTTCTGCCCAGTTGCTTTCTTTTAGAGCAGCTTATATATTTTAGTTAGAAAAAGAAAAACTTACTAAATTTTGCCACTAGGTGGCTCTTCTTATATTCTAACATATGAAACAGCTTAAGGAAATTTCTGCCATAGAGAACATGGTGTCTCACAACCATCTGTAATGAGGTCTGGTGCCCTCTTCTGGCCTGCAGACATACACAGACAGAATATTGTATACATAATAAATAAATAAATATAAAAAAAAAGAAAAAAAAAGAGAATATATTATTCCTTTAAATTTCCTTTAAAAAACTATTTGTTTGAAATAAACAAACGGGAATAAATAAGTAGATACTTCCACTACGAATGAAGTCAGCTAAGGAAAATGGGGGAACTCTAAGGTGTGTGTGTAAGAGAGGGAGAATCTGACAACTTACCTCTTAGGAGATGGCTGTGCTCTGATGAAGATAGAACTATTACAGAAAGGAAAGCAGTCAACAGAGGAGAGAGGAGAGATGACTAGGAAAGGAAGATTAAACAAGAAAAGAAGATGGAAATTTCATCAGAAACTCAATTACTTTACATGCTAATTTAAAAAGACTATTCAACATGAAAGGGACATTCACACAGAGCACAGGACTAAAGCAACTCTGCCGTGAAGCCACCTAGAACGGGGTCTCTCACCACTTCCTGGAAAATCAGGATTTCTCCTAGTTTCACAAGAGCACACCCTCCATTCAGTGTCTGGAGCAGGATCCCATTTTAAATTATTCCTTCAAGAAACAGCCGTGCAAGATTGCTCATACCCTCACCCTGGTCTCCATACTAGGGCCAACAGATATGGCAGCTTTATGGGAGGCAAGGTTGGTCCTAGCAACCCCAGGAAAGATGCTGCCCAGAAAATCTCACTATGCCTGCCCAACAATTCCACCCCACCTTTATAACTTGGTCTACAACTTCAGAAGAAGACTTCCACTTTATCTGAGGCAAGTCCTCTAAAATCAAAAACAAGACAAATTTGTCCACTCTCTCCATACCTATTCAATATAGAACTTGAAGTTCTAGCCAGAGCAATAAGACAACTAAAGGGGATCAAGGGGATACAAAGTATCGTTAGATGATATGACAAAAATGAACAAAAAATTGTACCAGAGAACTCCCTACAGCTGATAAACAGCTTTAGTCAAGTGACTGAATACAAGATTAACTTTAAAAAAAATCAGTAGCCCTCCTATATACAAATGATAAATGGGCTGAGAAAGAAATCAGAGAATCAACACCCTTTACAATAGCCTCAAGTAATATAAAACATGTTGGGGTAACTCTAACCAAGTAAGTGAAAGACTTGTATGACAAGAACTTCAAGTCTTTGAAGAAAGAAATTGGAGAAGATCTCAGAAGACAGAAAGATCTCCAATGTTCATAGATAGATAGGATTAAGAGTAAAAATGGCCATTTTACCAAAAGCAATCTGAAAATTCATGCAATCCCCATTAAAATTTCAACACAATTATTTATAAACCTTGAAAGAACAATACTCAACTTCATATCAAGAAACAAAACACCAGGATATCTAGAACAATCCTGTACCATAAAAGAGCTGCTACAGATATCACCATCCCTGTTCTCAAGCTCTACTGCAGAACTTTCTAATAAAAAAGTATGACCTTGGCATAAAAGCAGACACATTGACCAATGGAGTCGAGTTGAAGACCCAGACATAAATCCACATACCTATGAACACTTGATTTTTGACAAAGAAGGCAAAATTAAACAATGGAAAAAAGAAAGCATCTTCAACAAGTGTTGCTATTCTAACTGTATGTTGGCAAATAGAATAATGCAAATAAAACCGTATCTATCACCCTACATAATACTCAAGTCCAAGCAGATAAAAGACCTCAACATAAATCCAGATACACTGAACCTATTAGAAGAGAAAATGGGAAATAATCTCATACACATTAGTACAGGAGACAGCTTTCTGAATAGAATACCAATAGTACCACTACAAAGATCAACAATTCATAAATGAGACCTCATGAAACAGAAAAGTTTTTTTAAAGGCAAATAACATTGTCAATAAGAGAAAATGGCAACCTATAGCCTTCACCAACCCCACATCTAACAGAGGACTGATTTCCAAAATATATAAAGAGTTCAAGAAACAAGACATCAATAAGCCAAATAATCCAATTAAGAAACAAGGTGTATATCTAAACAGAGAATTCTCAACAGAAGAATCTCGAATAGCCAAGAAACACTTAAGAAAACGTTCAATATCCTTAGCCATAAGGGAAATGAAATACAAAACAACTCCGAGATTTCATCTAACACCTGTCATAATGGCTAAAAACAAAACACAAGCAACAATTCATGCTGGAGAGATTGCTGAGTGAAGGAAACACTCCTCCATTGCTGGTGAGAGTGCAAACTTGTACACACACTTTGGAAGTCAGCGTAGCAGTTTCTCAGAAAACTGGGAATTTATCTACCACAAGACTTAGCTACACCTCTGTTGTAAGAGTTCCTACTTTATTTGTGTTGCTTTCATTGGTTGAATAAAGAAACTGCCTTGGCCTTTTGATAGGGCAGCAGCTTAGGTAGGCAGAATAGACCAAACTAAATCCTGGGAAGAAGGGCAGTGTGGCAGATGCCATGGATTTCCTGCCTGGGATGGACACTGGTTAGACTCATGCTGGTAAGCCACTGTCAAGTGGTGATACAGATTATTAGAAATGGATTATGTCAGGATGTGAGAGTTAGCCAATAAGAGGCTAGATATAATGGATCAGGCAGTAATTTAATTAATACAAGTTAGGTGTGATTATTTTGGGGGTTAAGCTAACCGGGAGGGGGGACGCAGCCCATTCCTCCATACTACATACCTCTCTTGGGCATACACCCAAAGGATGCTCAATTCTATCACAAGGACACTTGCCCAACTATGTTCATCATAGCAGTTTTATTTATAATAGCTGGAACCTGAAAAAAGACTAGTTGCACCTCAAAAAAAGAATGAGTATAGAAAATGGGGTACATTTGCAAAATGAATTATGATTTGGTTATTTTAAAAAAGGACATCAGTAAATTTGAAGGCAACTGGATGTAACTTGAAAAAAAATTTCCTGAGTGAGGTAACTGAGATCCAGAAAGACAAACATAGTATGTAATCACTCATAATTGGTTATTAACCGTAAAAATAAGAGATAACTATGCTACAATCCACAGAGAGACTAGGTAACAAAGAGCATTCATGGGAAGATGCCCAGATCTCCCTGGGAAAGGGAAATACAGGGGATTTCTTGAGCAGACTGGGGGAAGGTAGGGATGGGAACATTAGGGATCAGGTTGGAAGTGTGGGGATAGAGGGTGAGAACACTGAAAAAGACTACTGGAAGGGGGGGGGGGGTTCAAGGTCAGTGCCAAAGGAATCCTAGGAATCTCCAAGCATGACTTCAGCTAAGACTGCTAACAATAGCACACACATAACCTGAACTAACCATCTGCTATGATCAGACTAGTGCCTAGATCAATTATTATTAGAGAGGCTTCATCCAGCAACTGATGAAAACAGATGCAGACCTACAGTCAAACATTAGGTGGAGTTCAGAGTATTCTGGAGAAGAAAGAAAGAAAGGATTGTAGGAGCCAGAGGAGTCAAGGACACCACAAGAAAACTCACAGAATCAGCTAACCTGGGTTCATGGGAAGCTGCATGGGACTGACATAGAACTTTGTCACATTTGATAGCTTGGTCCTCTTGTTAGACTCCTAGCAGTAGGAACAGGGACTGTCTCTGACTCCTTGATTGGCTTTTGGGACTCTATTCCTCATAAGGGGTTGCCTTGCCTAACCTTAATACGAGGGAAGATACTTAGTCTTACTGTAACTTGGTATGCCATGTTTTTTATATCAGTGGGAGGCCTGACCTTTTCTAAATAAAAATGAAGGAGAAGTGAATGATGGGCCAGGAGAGGTGGGGGAGGGATAGTAGAAGAGGAGGAAGGGAGAAAATATGGCTAGGATGTAAAATTAATTAATTAATTCTAAAAAAGAAAGAAAGAAACAACTTTGCTAACATTTGAGGGAAACTGAAAGAACAAAACAGCCATTCATTCCAGCAGGGTATACTTTTCCAGACTTTATTTTATACCACAGTAGACAGTAGAGCATGGAGGATAATCATTTAAACCCAGCTCCCACTGAGTATGGTGGCACACACTGTTAATCCCAGCACTTAGGAGGTAGAGGTCTGCACATCTGAGTTCAAGGACAACCTGGTCTGCATGGTGAGTTTCAGGACAGCCATGGCTGTGTAGAGAGATCTTGACTCAGAAGTAATAATAAAATAAATAAAACCAGCACCCACCCTGGATGGGTCTCAGGAAAACACTGTGCTTATTGCTGTAAACTGCAAGAAGTTGGGAAGAATACTTAATTTGCCTAGGTTTCCTCTAATGTGAAGTGAATATAATAATATAACTGTGAAGAAAATATAGTCAACATGAGTAAAAATCATAGAGGAGTTTGCTGTCTAAGTACGTTTTAAATGTTAGTTCCTATTGTTATTATTATTAAACCCATGTTAGGGGATGTAATCTTATTGACGTATGGGTTAACCAAAGATAAAAAGAGCTATCTGGCAATACACTTATGTGACTGGTCAAGCAGTGATTTAAATAATATAGTTTGTGTGTAGTTATATCAGGACTGAGCAGCTGGGAACAATCTCCTACAACAAATTGATATGCCAACATGGTCGACTAAAATCCACTTAAAACTTGAGAGAGTTTGAGAAGGAATTATAGGCCAAAAAAGAAAAAAAGAACAAAGTTAAGCACACCTTAACACTGCAGCTCCTTTAAGAGAGGTTATCCTGATTCAATAGTATCAGAAAAAAAGCTGCACAGTCTTGAAATGGTGACTTTGTGGGCTGCAAACTCTGGCTCTTTCAGGAGGCCAAGCATTTAAATGGGGTTTGTGGGCAGCATGCTGAAAGTTACATGGTGGCAGTATTCGTCAACTGGTTATCAGAGTTAAGGTGGTAAGGATGGCTACTACCTGGCAGTCTCAGGGGCAGTGAATGGACTTCTGCCATGTTGGACTGAGTGGAGAAAGCAGGCAGGGTTGTATTTGTTCTAGCAATGCTGCCACTTAGGTTTTTAAGAAGCACTTAGCATTTTAAGAAGCCATTCTGGTCAAAAAAGAGTTACAGATCTACACTAAAGACAAATTCAGATGGAAAAGACCTCTAAATTTATCACAGTGTTGGATAAATGTATGTAGGCCTGGGAAAGAGAAGAAAAAGAATACAGACAGTTATTAAAAAAAGAAGTAAATGTTTTTTTAAAAAGGTAAAGTCTTTAAAAGGACAGAGTACAAACAGCCATAGATTAAAGGAGTAAAGGAAAATAACCACGTAAAGATGGAAAATACACAAAGAGTCTGGATTATGTATATTATTATGTTTTCTTTGAGTTTTTTTGACTGTGAAGGAGCTAAGTACAGAGAGGCATTTCATTGTATGGGTTGCTAAGCCAAACCAACATATATACGTTAAAGGTATCTTGTCTTCAAAATATGACTCTAAGAATATGTTGCTTTGGAAAAGAAGTTCTTCTTTTGTTTCCACAGAAGGTGAGAACCTGTAGATTCCTTCCAGACTAATGTGTTTTGATGGACCAAGACTCCATGAAAGGTCACCATGAAAATACCCCCAAAAATTACTTCACCCAACAAAAATCAGAATGTTAAAGTTAAAGCCTTCCTTTTTATTTAAATAGAAAAGGGGAAGTGGTGTGGGAAGTACTTCTGTACATGTGTTGCTTTTATTGGTTAATGAATAAAAAAGCTTCTTTAGGGACTATGATAGGGTAGAGTAGAGCTAGGCAGGGAACACTGAACTGAATGCTGGGAGGAAGAAGTGGAGTCAGAAGAAGCCATAGAGAAAGATGCAAGCCACCATCCAGAACCTTGCTGGTAGGCCATGAGCCTCATGGTAAAATATAAAATAATAGAAATGGGTTAACCAAAGATAAAGGAGCTAGCTAGCAATATCCTTATGTGATTGGCCAAGTAGTGATTAAAATAATATAGTTTCTGTGTGGTTATTTTGAGACTGAGCAGCCGGGAACAAACAAATGGCCTCCTACTACAAATGTATACTTTAACATTCCTCCCATCAAGAGGCTAATTCTCAATCCATCAATGGTGGTACATGCATTTAATTCCAGAGTTCAAGACCAGCCTGTTCTATGTAATCATCTCTAGGCCAACCAGGGCTACAGAGAACGATCCTGTCTCAAAAAAATATATAAATAAATAAAAATAAAAATAAAGTCTCATTCTCTTTTCTTCAGATATTGGGCAGTCATGATGAATAGCACAGAGAGCCATCAAGGGTAGGATAGAACTTCAAGCCATTCTCCTTGTCCCTTACACATGGAGTCCATTTATGGCTTTTATGATGACACAAGGAAAAGTCTGTGGTTGCTCTGCCAACAAGACTGAGCTAAGGTTCCAAGAATGCTACATGAGCATCGATGTATACACATGCTCATGAAGGAGCCCATGGAGATACAAGGCCATAATCTCCAAGGCATCCCAGCCATGCCTGTAGTGATAGGAGCGGCGGGGCTGTGTCCCTGGCACCCTGGCCGCCTGGCTAGCTTACGCCCAAAATAACAACACACAAACTGTATTCATTTAAACACTGCTTGGCCCATTTCTATCTAGTCTCTTCTCAGCTAACTCTCGCACCTGGACTAGCCCATTTCTAGTGTAGCCCACGAGGTGGCTTACCAAGGAGATTCTAGCCTACGTCCATCCTGGGTCAGGGCTTCATCGCGTGTGTCTGCCCGGGAGCGAGCAGCATGGCGTCTCTGCTCCAGAGAGCAGAGCTGTCAGTCTGAGCTCACTTCCTCTTCCTCCCAGCATTCTGTTCTGTTTACTCCTCCCACCTATGTTTTAACCTATGAGGGTCAGCCAAGCAGTTTCTTTATTACTTAACCAATGAAATCAACAGATTGATATATGACACTCCCACATCATATGGAAAACAGAGCAGAGTTGAGTCTACCAGGAAAATTATAAGACCAAAATGCTTCTTATTGCCAACTTTGTGTTGGCAATAAATAATAATAATAGTAAAATAATAAAAATAATAAATAACCTGAATAAAGACCACAAGCCCCAAATAAAAGAACCACTTAAAGAATGGTGTAGCCTTCTACAAAGTGGAGTGTTATCTACTGAGAAAGGACAGCCTTTGAATCTGGAGGTCAAGGTACTAGTCCTCTATGATGCTTTCAAACACACCTACTATTTTGTTTCTACATTCAGAATTTCTCGTGTATTGGTTTGAAAATACCCAAATTTGAAGATGCTAGAGTCCCTAATATAAAACTACATAGTAAAATGAGCCTGGCTCAGTGGTGGAGTGCTATATCTCAGGTTTAATCCCTAGTATCACACAGAAGATAGTAACAGCAAACATGTTAAGTGCACATAATGTATGCAATTCTTTTGTGGACTTTAAATCGTCTCTAGATTACTTATGTCCAATAAACAGTTGTTACACTAAAATGTTTAGGAAATAAAAACAAGGAAGAAAACCAGCTCAGAATGGCTTTGATGATTTTGTTTTTAGTATGTTTTATCTAAGGTTGGTTGAATCCGTGGGTAGAAAAAGCACATAGACCCTGAGGACTGGCTGTGACTCCCCTCACAAGCCACCTCTCTGCCTTCAGTCTCACCTCCTTTGATTTCCTCTGGACACAGCCTGCTGCAATGATAGGCTCATGCTGCTTTTTTTCCCCTTGTTTTCCTTTTCTTGGTGGTGTTTTGGGCTTTCTTTTGGGTTTTTTCTGGGTCTTATGACAATGTGACTGACTTGCCACAGAGGATTTAATAATATTAACAAACACTTGACACACTGAGCTACAACTCCAATCTCCTCTCCCTGTCTTTTGATCACCCATAATTAGTTCATTTCTAACCTTATCCAGGGTCATGTTAAGCCCTTTGCCCTTGCTTTCAGAGCCTTGATGACCTAGTCCTTTTACTGCATGCTCAGCCTCCATCTCCAGTAGATAATCTGTGGGGTTGGCTCTGTCAACTTTTTCTGCTTTATCTTACATTTTCTTCTAAAATTCAAGCAATTTCCAGGACCCCTCAGAATCCAGTATCTGCTGGTATCCCAACCACAGTTCAGGAGCCTGTCTCTGATGTTTGACTGGACAGATTTTGAAAGATAAGTAATGGGGTGGTATATAATTATTGTGGAAGCTTCCTAAGCATCTCCATCTAATGCTCCTCTTCCCAAGGGTCTCCCATCCTAAGCAGCTCACAAAAGGTCTGGGTTTTGCTCTCTGTCCAGGGATCCTTGGATACAAGGATCCCAATCAGACCTGAAGGTCAAGTTCATTTACTTTAGAATAGTCTAGAGGAGACAATCAGCAGATTCAGACCCAGGACTTCCACATGTTATCAAAAGGAAAGCACACAGAGAATTTCCTCAGAAAGATGGTATCCACTCTGTATCTGAAAAAGGAGGGAGGAATAGAGTGAAGGAGAGAGAGAGAGAGAATCCACTGAATACTAGTTTATGCAAAAGTCCTACTCAACTAAATGAACCTTTGTTCTTGAAAGTTGGGCTGGAGAGGTGGCTCAGAGGTTTAGAGCACTGGGTGTTCTTCCAGAGGACCTGAGTTCAATTCCCAGCAACCACATAGTGGCTCACAACCATCTATGATAAGATCTGGTATGTTCCTCTGGTGTGTGATACATAATAAATAAATAAAAAATCTTTTATTTAAAAAAAGAAAGTTAGGAGTATGTAGAAAATTATATGTATTTGTGTATTCATAATATGTTGTAGGAAAAAATATACATATATGGTGTACACAACGTGTTGCCTCTAAAGTACATGCTTCTACCATACTAGTTTTCATTCCATGACTGGGAAATACTACACACACACACACACACACACACACACACACACACACACACACACACACAGGATCCCTTACCCTCATCCTTCAGGTTGACTGTAGATGCCATTTTCTTCTAGAATCTTCTGCTGCCTCTGCACTCCACAGCCTGAGTTGGCACCCCTCCTCTGTGTGAGGTACCCGGAGTTTACAAATTATGGTTGGCACCTGCTTAGTCTGTCTCCTCCCATCCCTACTATGTGTAGAATGAAGGTAACAAGTAACCATATTTAGGTCTCCGCTATTTCACTTATAGTACAGCAACAATTTGTAAGTAAGTACTGTTGATGGTGAAAAAATGAGCAGGATAACATATGCAAAGGGACAAGCACTGAACCTGACACAATCCCCAATACCATGTAAAATAGTTTCTCTCTTCTTTCCCCTGATCGTGCATTTTATGGCAGTATCCATCCCAGTATCCAGAATGCTTTCTTATTTATTAATTTAAATGTCTGTCTCTTCCTAACTGCTGACTGAAGCCAACAAGTATAAAGTATTCATTTTAATGCAGCTAGAGCCGTGTGCACACATGCAAAGTATTCAAGACATGTAGGCTGATGAATGAATGGGGAGGCAAACAGGGAAACAAGACATGTAGGCTGATGAATGAATGGGGAGGCAAACAGGGAAACAATTCAATAGGCATGATAAAGGCCAAAAACACACAAAGGACAAACAGAAGCATTGAAGAAGAAATGTCAGAAAAGCTACAAAAAATGGTATTAAAGAGAAAATCAGGGGATATTAATGTGAACATTACAAATATAATATGGATTCACTCATAAGTGGCTTTTAGTCATAAAGCAAAATAAAAAAAAACAGCCTACAACCCATAACCTTAGAGAAGCTAGACAACAAAGAGTACCTTAAGAGAGACATACATGGAACTACATAGGAAGTAAATTGAAAATGTGGGGGCCACGGGAGAGGGCAGAAAGGGAGAGGGGAGGGAGGGAAAGGAGCAGACGAAAATATATAGCTCAATACAAACAATTTAAAAAATACAGAAAAAAAATGTGAGCCTTAGGTCAGCAAGATGATTCAATGAGCAAAAAAAACCCTTGCAACACAAGTCTGGAACTTGGGTTTTTCAAAAAGCACATAAAGGTGGAAGGAAATAATCAATTTCACAAAATTATTCAATGATCTCTGCATGAGCACTATGACACATAGTCATGGACACACACACAATCAAAAATTTTTCAAATCTTACACAAAACAAATAGAATAAAATATGAGCACCATGAATGGAGTTTTTCAAAGCAAAGGGAAGTAATGGCATGGATCCAGCAAAGAGTAATATTACATGTATAGTAAATGATTCATCTGGATTCTGGAGTAAGGAGAGAATAAAAGAAATTAGAAATAATGAGGCTGGAAAGGGAAGCAAGATTATATCATCAAGTTCAGGGTGTAAAGGTCTTCCATCTTACCTTGTAACATAAATAATAATGAATTTTGATAACATGAATTATAACATGAGTAGATGCTCACTCTATCAGCAAAGGGAGGTGAGATGCACAGTGTTAAGAACTGAGTGCTTCATGATTTTAATCCCCAGCACTCAGGCAGTAGAGGCAGGTGACTCTCCATGAGTTTGAGAGCAGCCTGGGCTACAGAGCAGTTCCATGCCAGCCAGCACTGTTACACACAGAAACCCTGTCTTGTTCTTGTTGTTCTTTTGTTTTTCAAGACAGAGTTTCTCTGTGTTATCCTAGAAATAAGTCTTATAGACTAGGCTGGCCTCGAACTCACAGGAATCCACCTACCTCTGCCTCCAAGTGCTAGGATTAAAGATGTGTGCCACCATCACCTGGAGAAACTCTGTCTTTAAAAAAAAACAGAAGAAGAGGAGGAGGAAGAGGAAGAAGAAGACAGTGTGAGTGACTAGGGACAATATTTATATTGAAATAGGAGAGAAGGCGTCATGGAAGGTATTTTGTAAATAATTGACAGAGATTGCTTCTGACAAGAAGCAAGAAATGGAAGAAGGAATCCCAATTTTTTATTGTGAGTGACCAGTAGGCAGCAACATTATACCTGACCTAGAAAGAAAGAAAGAAAGAAAGAAAGAAAGAAAGAAAGAAAGAAAGAAAGAAAGAAAGAAAGAAAGGAAGGAAGGAAGGAAGAAAGAGAGAAAGAAAGAAAATGGATACACACAGAAGGAGAGAGAAAAATGAGTGAGGAATTGGTGGCTTTAAAACAGGAATCATCATGCAAGTTAAACCTTCAGCCAGCCCTTGGACATAAGCTTGGGCATGCCTTTCCTTCTTCTCCATAGAGCACAACTTTCTCTGAGTAAGAGAAGACCATGGGTGAGGCCAGCTTCACCATTTCTCCAGCTGGGCTGCTTTCTGCAGGCAGGGGCTCCTCATCACTAAGAGCATGATACTGTCAGCACCTCTACTAGTAGATGCAGGAGGGACACACCTGTCCTCAGCATGCTCTAGATACCACCTCCCCTGACTTCCTATATACAAATGAGCACAGCCTCAATGAAAATAAAAAAGAGTTTTTATTGAGGACAAATCTTCAAAGTTATCCAAGCTCTAGACACTGCATATCTCTACCAATTGCCTGGAGTTCTTTCCTGTCTTCTACCCCTTATCTAGGATCCAAATGATTCCCCCATAATTGAGCACCCTCATGATGTCACTTTCCCTCCTTATAGTGATATTTTATTAATCATCTAACAACTAAAGCTTGCCTGAAGACCAGAGTGCAGAGCCACACTAGTCAGCCATGGAGGCTGGGCCGTGGTAGTGCACACCTTTAATCTTAGCATCAGAGAGGCCTATAAAGCTGAGACTGGAACTCACTATCTTGTCAATCTGAACATTTCATAGCGGTAAGAGCTCTCTAGTGGTTGGCTGGTTTGCTTCTTTGATCTTTCAGCTTGAATCCCAATATCTGTCTCTGGGTTTTTATTAGTCATGCTACACCTCCTTGCAGAGGACATTACTTATTGTGTCTCATCATCTGTGATCTGTGTCCCCACTCAACAGATTTCATATTTTAGTTTAGGCATCCTTCTACATGCCCATGAAAGTGGAGATTTGTAAGAAAATGGACACCCAAGGGATTGGCACTATTGGGAGGTATGGCCTTGTTGGAGTTGGTATGATCTTGTTAGGGGAAGTATGTCACTGTGGAGGCAGGATTTGAGGTTTCATATATGCTCAAACCACGCCCAGTGCTTAAGTTCACTTCCTGTTGCCTTTGAATCAAGATACAAGGACTCTAAGCTCCAGCACTATGTCTGCCTGTGTGCTGCCTTGCCTTGATGATAATGGACTAAACCTCTGAACTGTAAGCAAGTTGCCCCAATTAAGTGTTTTCCTTTATAAGAGTTATCGTGGTCATGTTGTTTCTTCATAGCAATAGAAACCCTATCAAAGTTGATTGAAAGTCTCTAAACTTCAGGGATAGACCCTGAAGGACATAAGAAAGCAAACATATTCTGTTCTGACACAGTCACGAGGGTATTATTGAATATATGACAAACCGTTCAACCAAGATAAACGTGGGGATTCTAAGTTGGAACATTCTGATAGAATTTCATTCTGACACCAGACTATACAGGAAAATGCAATACCGACACAACCCCAGGAGCCATTGTAGGATGGCTACACATCCACACAGCCAATCAGATGGATGTCACAAGTGCAACAGAACTACTAAGGCTCATCAAACTCACTCATTCCTAAAACCTCTCCGATGTTTGTATTTTCAGGTAATTAATTTTTTTATTTATGTTTAAGCAATAATTTCATATTTTCCCAACACTCTCTGTTTTAGAACCTGGGATTAAAATGACCTAAGAGCAGCACAGATAAGGTAATATCTCAGGCTAAGTAGTGGCAATCTGCAGCATAAAAGTGGAATGATGTTCGTTACACTATTGGCTGCAGTGGGAAAGAACCAGCCTAAGGAACGAGCCATCCTCTCTCTTCAGGCCTTTTCTAATAGAACCTGAGTGGGCTTGGTGATTAGGGCAGTCCTCTGAATTATCACCCCTCAAATAAGGATTTTAGGGGACACTGGAGGCCAGGAAATTGGCTCAGCAGATAAAGATACTTGCTGCCAAGCCTGGCAATCTAAGTTTCATTTTCTGGAGTCAAACAGTAGAAAGAAAAACAGTCAATTCCCACAAGTTGTAGTCTGACCTCCACATACTTATCAGGGAACACCAGCACACATGTGTGCACACACACACACAGTAGGTAACTGTATGAATGAATGAATGAATGAATAAATAAATAAATAAATATTTAAAAAAATAAATGTTAAAAAATTATTTCAAGGAGTATTACTGGGTTGAACTGCTTATGCACCATACCCAAAAGACATACATGTGATAATTAATGTTAACTGTCAACATGACCAAATCTAAAATACAGAATCACCTTTGGACATGCCTCTTGGGTTATCTTGATTGACTGTGGGTGGTACCTTTTGTCTGGCTGGCACCCTGGACTGTGCATGGAAAAAGGAAACTGAGAAGAGGCATTCATCACTCTCATCTGGATGAATATGACCAGTTGCTTCAGAATCCTGCAGTTTTGACATCCCCACCATGAGAAATGTGTAGTTGTTGCAGGCTTGTTGTCGCTGCCTGTTATGCAATCCCCATTTCCCAGGGAAGCTGGGGATGAGGAGATGTGGAGGCAATGACTCAGACTCCGAGAGATTCAAATGTAAAGGTTCTTTACTGTAAAAGGGTCAGAGACTTTATGGGGTTAGGGAAATTAAGTTGCTGCATGAAGGTTTTTGGTTGGTCTTTTTGAAACTGGCAGTTGCTGCTGGTGTGTTGTGATTGGTTAGGAGTGTGTGTCATTAGTTACCATGCTTTTGGCCCACTGACAGGTTGTTTTGGCTAATTTTGCTTATTCATTGTGAGTCTGCATGTGCTTGAGCTATTGCCCTGCCTCGTCTCACCCTTTTTATTTTATTTTTATTGGGCGACCTACTAGGAGTTACAGAATTTTATAACCCCACCTCAAGGACTTCCCAGCGTTTTGGGCTATGCCTGTCTTAGGTTGGCCTGTCAGATAGACTCTTACCTTTCTTTGACTATTAGTTCTTGAAGGGTTGGGTCCTAAGAAGGTCCCAAGAAGTTAGAAGCAAGGGGAGACTTTTAAGAGAACTATGACTTTAAATGGCCTCCTGTATTTTCATTAGCCAAGCATGGACCACCTCCCTTGGAGGTTTTGGTCCAGCACTCTCCATAGCCATTAACACTTGGAATGTGCCTTGTTCACCCGGTGTTGTCAAGATCTTAGCTGTAGAAGACACATAAACAGAAATATTAGAGCCACCACCACCCTTCCCATAAGGCACCATGTAGCAAGTTTAGAGGGGTCTATCAAGGATTTTATGTGATTTCATACTTGGCCAAAGAATGTGGTAAACAAATCCAATGGCTTGACTTGTGTCAAGTTAAGTTGCACAGGTTCTGATTAAATGTTTACAGCTGAGCAAAGGTAAGCCAGGAAAAAGCTTATGCAAATTTTGAGGACAAATGAAATTGCTGATGGAGGAGCCTAGGCTGTTCCAGCAAAGGCAAGGCTGCTATTATAGTCATAATTAGGCAGTCTACTCTGTGGTTGTCTATATGAGATCTGATATGGGGTAAGTGCCAAGGATGTCCTCTGGACTGCAATAAGTCTTGAATAGTTTGCATGATTTTGGAGATTGAATCCTTTTGGAACATTAATTTTGGAAAGGATAGTATTTTGCATGCTTGTGTGGCATAGTGACTTTCTGAGAAAATATTTGTGGGTTCTGATTGGGTCACTTCCAATACCTTAAGGACCATCAATAACTCCCCTAGTTGTACTAATCCAGGATTTGGTTAATTATTGGCCCTTTCCATATGATTAACTCCCATTATTATTAACCTAAATTTAGTTTTATTTGTACCTGTAATGAACATAGTGGCTTGGAGGATGGCGGTTTTTTTTTTTTTTTGATGATGATGTGACATAATTTTTTATCTTTAATTTTAAAAGGGGGAAGACTTATATGACAAGAACTTTAAATCTTTAAAGAAAGAAATTGAAGAAGACACCAGAAAGTGGAAAGATCTCCCATGCTCTTGGATAGGTAAAAGTAACATAGTAAAAATGGCAGTCTTACCAAAAGCAACCTACAGATTCAATGCAATGCCCATCAAAATCCCAGCAAAATTCTTCACAGACCTTGAAAGAATAGTACTCAATTTCATATGGAAAATCAAAAATCCCAGTATAGCCAAAACAATCCTGTACAACAAAAGAACTTCTAGAGCCATCACAATCTCTGACTTCAAACTCTACTACAGAGCTACAGTAATGAAAATAGGCTGGTATTGGCATATGAACAGAAAGGAGGACCAATGGAACCAAATAGAAGACCCGAATATTAATCCACACACCTTCAAATACCTGATTTTTTACAAAGAAGCAACAAATATCAAATGAGAAAAAGAAAGAATATTTAACAAATGGTGCTGGCATAACTGAATATCATCATGTAAAAGAATGAAAATAAAACCTCATCTATCACCATTCACAAATCTCAAGTCCAAATGGATCAAAGACCTCAACATAAAGCCAGCCACACTGAACCTTATAGAAGAGAAAATGGGAAGTACACTTGAGCACATTGGCACAGGAGACCACTTCCTAAATATAACCCCAGCAGCACAGACACTGAGAGAAACAATTAATAAATGGGACCTCCTGAAACTGAAAGCTTCTGTAAAGCAAAGGACACAGTCAACAAGACAAAACAATAGCCTCCACAATGGGAAAAGATCTTCACTAACCCCGCATCAGACAGAGTTCTGATCTCCAAAATGTACAAAGAACTCAAGAAACTGGTAATCAAAAGATCACATAATGCAATAAAAAAAAAATGGAGTACAGACCTAAACAACAGAGGAATCTAAAATGGCTGAAAGACACTTAAGGAAATGTTCAACATCCTTAATCATCAGAGAAAGGCAAATCAAAACAACTTTGAGATTCCATTCTTACACCTGTAAGAATGGCCAAGATCAAAAACACTGATGACAACTTATGCTGGAGGGGTTGTGGGGAAAAGGGAACACTTCTGCATAGCAAGCTAGTATGAAAGCTGGTACAGTCCCTTTGGATGTCAGTGTGGCAATATCTCAGAAAATTAGGAAACAACCTTCCTCAAGACCCAGCAATTTGGGGTATATATCCAAAGGATGCTCAATAGTGCCACAAGGACATCTGCTCAACTATGTTCATAGCAGCATTGTTTGTCATAGCCAGAACCTGGAAACAATCTAAATGCCCCTCGATTGGAGAATAGATAAGGAAAATGTGGTATATTTATGCAATGGAGTACTACACAGCAGAAAAAAAAACGACATCTTGAATTTTGCAGGAAAATTGATGGAGCTAGAAAACATTAATTTGAGTGACCCAGAAAGACAATTATCACATGTACTCACTCATAGGTGGTTTTTAAACACAAAGCAAAGAAAGTCAGCTTGCAAATCACCATCCCAGAAAACTTAGACAACAATGAGGACCCTAAGAGAGACTTACATAGATCTAATCTACATGGGAAGTAGAAAAAGACAAGATCTCCTGAGTAAATGGGGAGCATGGGAACCTTGTGAGAGGGCTAAAGTGGGGAGCGGAGAGGCAGGGAGGGAGCAGAGAAAATGTAGAGCTCAATAAAAATCAATTTTAAAAAAGGAAAAAAGGGTATGAGGCAGAAAGTCACCTGTCCTGAGGGAAATGATTATCTAGTGCCAGTGTGCTCTAGCAATTACTGTAAAACAGACTTCCTCTCTAGGTGGTTTGTTTTTCCTGGCTCTGCTTCTGGCAATGTCTCTGCAGTCTATCTGTAACTGTAACTCCTGGGTCAGGGAGTACACCAGGTACCACGAGCGGCTGCTGACTGGCCTGAAGGGCAGCAAACGGCTTATTTTCATAGACTGTACTGGGAAGTTGGCTGAGCACATAGAGCATGAACAACAGAAACTCCCTGCTGCCTCCTGGGCTCTGGAAGAGGACATAAAGGTGTTCCACAGTGCTCTCAAACTAGCTCACAAAGACACCAAAATCTCTATTAAGGTTGGTTCTACTGCTGTTCAAGTAACCTTAGCATAGAGAACAAAAGTATTGGGACAACTCATCTTTTTAAATGACATCTACTACGCTTCTGAAATTGAAAAGATCTGCCTAGTGGATAAGAACCAGTTCATCTTAACCATTGCAAACCAAGGCACACCACTTACCTTCATGCAGCAGGAATATAAAGCCATTGTCCAGTCTATCATTCATATCAGGACCCTCTGGGAGCTTCTATAGTCTGATGCCCAACAGTAGCCCTTTTGGCATTTAGGGCATTAGGTCTTTGGAAGAGCCCTGGGACAATCCCACATAAGTGGCCAGAGTGCCCATATTCCCAGCAAGTCTGGTGAGGCGGAATTATCGTCTTTGTCAAGTTTGGCATTGACCAAGGCATTGATGGGATCCGTAAGGGCAGAAATGGGCCCATTCTGTATGTCAATATCACAGGCGGCCAAGACCCACTTGTCATTTCTAACAGGGGCGATGACATTACAGGTGACGGTGTTGGGCCCCTCCCAGGTTAGCTGTTTTATAAGGATATCCTTGGTAGGCAGATGGGATGCGCTTTTCAACAGCCTTGGTGACACAGATCAAAAGTTCAGCGAATGGTTCTGCAGCCTGCTAGACAAGACTGGGGGAAATAGCCTACAATGTCCTGGTGCATATAAAGTTTGAGGGCCTTGAAGGCTAGGTCAGACACTTGTTGGAAATAGGCATGTAGGCCAATCATGGATTGTGAGACAGGTCAGTGTATTGTCCATGGCCAGTAAGCATATTGAGGGTAATAGTAAGTGCCAATTGCAAATTTGTGTGGGCTTGTGTCTCTGCTGCATCATCATAAGCAGAGCACCATTGGAGGAAAAATGAGGGGTCAAGAACAGCCTTCTACATGGAGTACTGATCGTTATGGGTTTGAAGCTGCATGGCTCATTGTCTGGGTACCTGCTCAAAATAAGGAGAATCGGGGTAGCACTGGTGGCCCTCACACACCCCTGCAAGGCTCCTAGTCTGTTCTCAACCTTGCTGCCACTAGGAGAGCACATAGCTGACAAGGACAATATCACTGGAGCCTCCAGATTCCACAGGGATGGGATGCACTCCCAAGTGCTCAAGCATATCAAAAATGGACTGGAACCACAGATGTTAGACCCAGTATTACCCTCCTCATTCAGTGGCAAACGCAGGTGCTAGGCCTTGCCCTGGAAGTTGAAAGTGAGGACATATTCATCATGTCTTGTCTCACTGTGACATACCAGGAAGATACCATGGGAACCAGTGCCTTCTTCCAGCACTAACTGGGCAGCCTTGAGTCGAGAGAGCATGCCACGGAACCAAGGATATCTGCGAGGGGCTGATTTTGCTCAGTACCCTCTGACTCCCCCAGAACAGGAAGTATCCAGGGGAAGGTAGGGGGTTGAGAGGGAATAAACTGTCCCTGCTGGGAGCCCCTCCTCAGTGGGAATGTGAGGGGGCAGTTCCGGGGGAAGTAGTTCATTTGAGTCAAAGCAGGAGGCCGCAATGGAGGCAGAACTAAGGGAGAAGGATGCTGACCTGTAACAGGTTGTCATTATTTTCGCTGGGTCCCAGCAGCAGATCCTGGCCAGGCAGACTCTCTGAATTATTCTGGCATGGCAACCCCAGGCTGTCTGTGTTATCCTTTGTGATGAAGGAGGTCCCAGGGGCCTGGGGAAGGTCATGGGATGGGGACTGGTAGCAGGACAGAGTCCTGGGCTTAGACTCTCCTGGATGTCAGACACCCAGGCTTGACACAGAACATACTCTGAAGGATCTTCTACCTCTACCACAAACATGTTCTCCCTGTCAGGCATCTCTAGGCCATGACTATGTGGATATCAGTGATAGCAGAACAAGGAATGCTGAGTCCAGGCTGGGATGCCTTGGTTGGTACAAAGAACTCCAAGCAACTTCCTCCTCCTCCTCCTCCTCCTCCTCCTCCTCCTCCAACACATCTGCCTCTGAGTCTACCCTCCTCCCACTGAGGTCAGCCCAGCCATCTCTCCTCCATGATCCACTCCTGCTGGGTCAGGGGCAGCTTCTTCAGCCCCCTTAAAACTAAGCAGCTCTTCTCTCTCTACCATTCCTGCTCCATCTTCCAAGGTTCCCCCTCTACAACTCAGTCTCAGCCTCTCAAAGTGGTGAGCTCATCTGTGCCCAGGGGATGTGGCATCACTAGTCAACTCCCTACCAACCAACTGTCCCAACACCCCCAGAGGAATTGGAGTTGGTGTTTCCTTCTGGGACTGGAGGGCCAGAAGTGGTCTCCAGAGGCCCAGCTGGGGAGGAAGTGACAACGGCTTCTTGCCCCTGCAGGACACCTCATACAGAATCTCTGACTGAGCGACCCACTGAATGGAGGATAAAGCATTTCTTGAGCTTCGGCTTTGAGGACATTATAGAGGAGGAAGAGATCGAGGATGGAAGGGGGCCAGCCAGGTCCTCAGAAGAGAGAGATGGGCCCAAAGCATCCAGGGGCCCGCCTACCCTGCAGCTGTCAAGGAACAAGTCATGTGGTGGCGCAATCTCCACACCAGGGCTCAAAGTGAGCCCAAGGCCTGGGTTACCTCAGCTTCAAAGTGCTGCAGAAATAGCTCAGCAAAATGGCAAGAAAAGGCAGCATCTGCTCCAGGCTCTACATATTTTTGATGGGAGGACAGAGGTGAAAATGGCTGGCAAGATCCGGGGCACAAGCCCTCATATAGAACTCACAGAACTCTCGCCAACTTTGGGGAGAGGGTGATGATAGCACTGGCAGAAAAGGGAAGGCCCATCCTCCAGGTAAGGGGCACCAGCCATGATGGGCCCTGGGAGGAGCCTGTGAGGAGGGCCAGCAAAGAAAGCAGCCAGAAGACATGGGTTGAGCGGCAACAATTGCGTCTCGGTCTCCATGCTCTACTTCAGGATCAAGCTAGTGGAAGTAGCCGCCTTCTGAAAAGAACGTTCCAGTCGCAGAAGAAAAAGTGGATTCAACCACAGCCAAACAGCCAAAGCCTTCCTGTGAATTAAGAGACTGGCCAGATTCGAGACCAGCCTGATCTACAAGAGCTAGTTCTAGGATAGGCTCCAAAGCCACAGAGAAACCCTGTCTCGAAAAACCAAAAAAAAAAAAAAAAAAAAAAAAAAAAAAAAAAAGAGAGACTGGCCACCGCCCTAATGGCCTTTTACAGGGTGTTACATAACCAGGTTAGTTGTGGAGACTAGGGGAGGAAGCCCAACAGTCCACACTCCAAAAAGCAGTCGGGACTCCTCATAAAGCAAAAGAGCCTTCAGACAACCCCAGAGAGTGGACTCAGGCAAAAATTGTCCAGTTGCTCATAGGCCTCAAGGGAGTCCACACTAGGACATGGCTGGAAGTGAAAGAGAAATTAGTGTTCACAGACCTGAAGTGCTGCTTATAGTGAGGGGCTTTCGCGGCTTGTTAGGCTGAAGTCGTAGGCTCACACAGTGTCTCCGGGCAAAAAGCACCAGTCAAAGGGTCCTTTATCAGTTCTACCTCCTGGATGGTCAGCCCTTATGTGAAGGTACCCAATGAACGGAGTCACGATGGAGAGTTCCTAACTAGGAAGACAAACAGGATAAAAAGAAAATGTAGGGATAGGAAAGAAAATCCCAACTCACTAAGACCTTAGAAAATGAAAATAGGGGTCAACTCACTGAAAACAGCCGAAGGTGGTGAACTCAAGACCATGACAGAGAGTTGGGATAGGGACAGCAGCAGAGGCAGCAAGCAAGAAAGAAAAACGCCCAAAAGAGGGTAAAGAGGACCCAAAAAACGAACAAAATGAAAAGGTCCATCCACACTGGGTGCCACTTTGTAGTTGCTGCAGACTCGTTACTGCTGCCTGCTGTGCAGATCCCCGTTTCCAGGGGGCGAGAAGACACGGAGACAACAGGCAAAGATGCTGAGAGATTCCAGCGTAAAGGCTCTATATTGTAAAAGGGTTGGGGTTCTAGGGGGTTAGGGGAATTAAACTGCCACAGGATTTGAAACTGGCAGTCGTTGCTGGTGCATTGTGATTGTCTAGGAGTGTGTGTCATTAATTGCAATGCTTTTGACCCACTGACAGGTTTTTTGGCCAATTTTGTTTATTTATTATGAGTTTGCAAGCACTAGCTTGTGCTTACGGTATTCCCCTGCCTCGGTACAGAACTATACTCTGGAACTGTGAGCTAGAATAAACATTTTCTTCTTTAAGTTGCTTTTTAAAATACTTATTTGCAATTACAGCATGCACTCGTGCACGTGCGTGTGTTACATGAGTATCACAGCATGTGTTTGGAAGATCTTTCTTTCTACCATGTCCATCCTGGGGATGGAATACAGCAAGTACTTTAAGCCACTGGGCCATTTTCCTAGTCCTAGCTGCACATTTTATGTCTTAGTCTGTGCCTATAACCGTTTCTATAGCCAGAATAATACCAATGTCTATATGTGTCTCCATATACAGGCCTCTATACCAAGCTATAGTTATCTTTCTCTGCATATGTCGACAAAGAGTATGCACATCCAGAAACATAGATAATACTTCTATTATGTTTATTGTAATGATAGAGAGTCATTAGTACATTAGTGTTCAATAAATACTTGTTGAATGATTGTAAAGACGTCCCTATAATGTTTTATGTTCTGGCAAAGACGAGGTGTTATGTTCTGTATTTATTGTTATAAAGCTAATAGGAGCAGAAAATCCAGCATTAAACTTGCTTATCATTATGGAATGTTTTATCTCAGGCAATTTCAAGTTCAGCAGCAGAGTTGATGTGAGGCTCAATGTTGTCATCCAAAGGCTTTGTCCTGCTTCCCTCTATCACCCTGGTATCTGCTTCAAAGTGACTCTCAAAGGTAATCAGCCTCTGTGTTTCCTTGTTTGTGTGCCCTCAGGGGTCATAAGTCTCTTCTCTTGGTCTTTCTCTTGACTTGCTTCTTCACATCACTATGAGGCAAGCACTGTCCAATTTAAGAAAAATGATGTCATTATAAAAATACTAACTAGCTCACATAAAATCTAGAATGCTTGGGACAGTGTAGCCAGAAGCAATCCTTAAGGCAAACCTCAAAACTCCTCAGCATTAATCCCTGTATCTCAGATACCTATGAAGCAGGCATCCTCAATGGCTCAACTAATCAGAAGTGCTCATAAGGCCTCAGAAGCCAAGAGCATGTGGGATGTTCAGCAATGTGCTCAGACCTCTTGTGAGTCACAAGGCTCCAACGCCTTAGACACAAAGAGATTCAGAGAGTGGGAATCCAGTTCAACCCACACTACAAGGCTGTTAGGAGTCCTTTTTCACATGAGCCACCCACGTGGCCTGCAGTTCCCTGGGAAACAAAGCTGAAAGAGTTGACTCACCACTCTGGAATGCTTTCCTACTCCAGCTAAAGAGAAAGAAGCCACTTCAGGACAATTATCAGCTGTCCACTGCTCCATGAATATCCCTCATCAGAGGAGTCAGGTACCACTGCTGGCAGAGTTTCAGCTTGCAGCCGTATGGGCTTGAAAAGTCAAGAGACACTGAACATCTAATCCTGATAGGACAAAGACGGCTGTAGAGCTCTCAAGGCAAGCATGACTCAGCCAGCAGCAAACGATGACAGTAGCTCATCTAACAACAGTGGAAGCAATAACCAGAACAGGTTCCCTGGAGTATTGAATTACACCCCAGGGGTGCTGAAAATACTCTAGAAAGGGAAAATGTACAAGCCTTGAGGATTCCTTAACAGCCAACCAAGTGAAGATTTAGAAGGAGCAGTTATTAATTTAGAGAGAGAGAGAGAGAGAGAGAGAGAGAGAGAGAGAGAGATGTCTACATGTCTCAGGGGCATGTGTGCACACCACATTTGTGATTAGAGAAACACCTGCCACTTTTCCTGAAAAGGAAAAGACACTCAGAAGGAAAAGAGAGGCTTTGCTAATTAGCTTGCTTCCTTTTCTTCTCCCAGAATGCATGAGACTGCTTTCCTGAAGACCTGACCTCCAGATTTTTGCAAGACTGTTCTCCTACAGACTTGAAATCTCAACAATTCAAGACATTTTTTCCCCAGAAAAGTTGGCAGTACAACAGAGAACTGTTTCGCTTCCTCTGCCTCAGCCACTTAAACTATATTACTGTATTACCATCTTCAAAGAATATAAGTCTAGCTAAATTCTTAAAACTTATTTCATAAATCTATTGACTACCCCTGCCCACATATTCACAAGAACATGATTTTCATGAGCACAAGGCTCTTGTATATCTTGTTAGTGGATCCCTCAAGGCTTAGAGCAAGAACTGCTGCATATGGCATGCGTTCAACAAATATTGTTAGAACTATTTGATGTGCTCAGATGAAAACTCAGGCCGAGTGACAGTGCCTATAATCCCAGCACACAGAAAATTAAGGAAGAAAGATATGGAGTATGAGGTTAGCCTGGGCTGCTTAGCAAGACTTCATCACATACATGCACATCAAATATCAGGTCTTCAAGCCTTTATTTGAATTGTAGGACATTTTAAGGAATTTCTGCAAAATGACCTTTGTCCAGTCCTGCCTGGGATAGCTCTCTACCTAACTCCATCCCTACACTCTACTTCAGAAACACTTTTCACCTAGTCAGCTGCTTCCCCAATCTTCCAGTTCTTCTGGTTCATTCAGTCTTTCAACAAGGAAAATGAAAAAAGCACCATTAGAAAAATGGCAGAGAATAAGTCAAGATAGAAACAAAAGTCTGGGTCTGGAGAAACGGCTCAGAGGTTAAGAGCACTGATTGTTCTTTTAGAGGTCCTGAGTTCAATTCCCAGCAACCACATGGTGGCTCACAATCATCCGTAATGAGATCTGGGGGCCTGTTCTGGCGTGCAAGCATAAATGCAGACAAAACACTGTATTGGAATTGTAGTGGGGTGTAGAGACAAATATTTTAGGGGCCTGGTTAAGATGGTAAATTAGGTTAGAACTAGGTAATGGTTCATGAGAAAAAAAGAGAGGCAAAATCAACTTTTCCTACATATTATGTAAAGTATACAATTACACAACTCCTGTAATTAAGTTGAGTTAATTTTCAACCAATGCCTGGCCAGTGTATGAAAGTCAGGTCCCAACCCAACTTCTGCAGTGATTTGAAAAGCGTAGTAAAGTGGGAATCTGAGAATGCAGGATGGAGACAAAATTAGGTGTGAAAGCCAACAGACCAACAGGCTCACCTTTGAGAGTGTTCCTATCTACATACCAACAGGCTCACCTTTGAGAGTGTTCCTATCGACATACCA
>NC_022031.1:2131511-2132663 GCF_000317375.1 Microtus ochrogaster | reverse complement strand
ACATACCAGCAGGCTCACCTTTGAGAGTGTTCCTATCAACATACCAACAGGCTCACCTTTGAGAGTGTTCCTATCAACACATGCACGTGCGCACACGTAGAGGATTGTAAAGTACCATCTACAGTACCAGTGTTGTCTAAGAAATATTTGTGAGAATTAGGGAAATTAATGCATTATGTTCACTACCTTTGTTGAGGCAAGTAGTTCCTAATACATACAAATCATCACACTGTATACTTTAAATTTATACAGTCTGTCATCTTTATCTCAGTAAAGCAAAAAGACAGGGACGGCGGAAGTAACTAAAAGTCAATGAAGACTAAAACACAGAGAAAACACAAATAATTACTGTACATGAAGCCAATACAGCCAATAGCCATTCATTTGCCATGTGTCTAAGTACATTATTACTGCTCCTGTTCACACATTTGAAAAGTAATTGCCTTGATGCTCCAGAAATTGCGGTAGAAGCTACTGTTCCTTCGGTCAGTATTAAGCCCTCCAGAAGCACGACCAATAAATAGCTGTGGAGGACCACTGCTGCACCACAGTGGGTGGGAAAGGGTGAAGAAGATCCTAACACAAGATGCCCTGGAAGGTATCGGACTCCCCTAGGAGATGAGCAACGAGGACAGTGTTGACAGACAGGAGTTAGGCTGCCCTTCTAAGTCTTAGCTTTTTAACAGAAAGAATTTTTTAATCCCCTTTTTGGAAGACTGTTTAACAAACTAAGATGTTGAAAATGCTGACACTGTGTGGAAATTAGAGATTTCATTATTTAGTCGTATGCCAGAAGCATTTCTCAAACCATCTTAAGAAAAATCCATAAAAGTATAAACAGTCTGATTCATTGGTCTAGTTAAGAGGTTAAATTCAGAAGTTTGCTTACCATTTTTTATTTATTTATTTATTTATTTACTCTCCTGGGGCTTTAATGGGCATTAAAGCTGCTAACTAGACTATGGTATTTGTTTTCAGGTAGAGTTCTAACTACAAGTAACATAAACTCAAAGTGTCAGATCTGAAGAAAACCATAAAGGTCTGCTACCCAAACCAGTAGCTTACAATGAATTACCCTCAGTAACTAACAGGACTCATTACCCTTGACCACAGTAACTAACAGTACTCATTCCCCTTGACACAGTAACTAAC
>NC_022031.1:2116700-2130876 GCF_000317375.1 Microtus ochrogaster | reverse complement strand
ACTCATTCCCCTTGACACAGTAACTAACTAATACTACTCATTCCCCTTGACACAGTAACTAAAAGGACTCATTCTTCTTAACCAAAACTGCTATGATGTTGTTCTTATAGCTTCCATATGTTTCTTCAAAACAAAATTCCACTGAAAAGGTGTGTGTTACAATCCCTAATCAGAAGAAAAGAAAATATATAAATTTCATTTTGCCTCTCTACATTTATTTATTTGTTCAACTTAGTCCTACAGAACTTAACTGGAGTTTCTGTCAACCAATGGAGAAGAAAATCCACTGTCTTGTCCTCAAGGTGTTTACAGTCTGGTCCAAGAGGCTGATACAGAGATAGCGCCATCTGATTGAGATGGAGTAAAGCCACACAGGGCTTTGTCAAAAGAAATGTGGGCACTGGTGTAAAGTGACTGACCTAAGGCTCTGACCCTTAAATAGGGTGCAGGACACAGGAAAACCAGGGGCCAAAGCATCAGGAACTCATATAATGAGAAAAAGATGAGAGCTCAGAGGGTCAAATAGTTGGTACAGCTGGCCTTTGAGGTGCATTTCCTATGACAGGTTTCCAATAAGTAGCTGACTGATTGATTGAATAACTGGCTGATTTTTCTCAGATAATATAAACTTCATAATGAAGCTCATAGGTCATTGAAAAGTATGTGAATTTTGTTTTGCAAATTAGAGCTAAAAAGTACAAATATCTATAATGATGTTGTGAAACTGTGAATGCGTAAAACAGGCCAGGTATTAAAGAATGTAGCCATGGGGGAAATGCCTTATGTGGTGTTAAGGTTCTGTGGGCAGATAGATATCTCACATGCAATCCAGCCCCCGAGGCTGAAGAAGGGACTTATGATATAATATGGTGTCAGTCTGCACTCGTGGACAAGGACAATAGGGTTATAGAAGGTGGCTTCCTGAATTCCATCTAAGGTAGGCAGTCACACTTGAAGTAGTCTGAAGGACAATCAGAAGCCCATCTCTATGTCCAGTGACACTGTACAAACATCTTTCAGTTCCGTCAGGCTGTCCCTAACCCTCCCTCAACATCCCACACTTGGTGCTGATCCTCTCCCTTTCACCATCCCTCCTTTAACAATAACCCCAAAAGGTCCAATGCAGGCATTCCTCACACATAAAATCCATGGAAACCCCCCAAGTGTCAGATCGTAGTTGAAAGTGTAGCACTAACCACTGGAAAGTTGGAGACACCTAGGATAGAGCATAGCTGCACTAGAGAGGAGAAAGTGTGACTCTGGCGGCATCTGAGCTCAAGTGGCTAGGAGCCTTCCTCAGTCAAACAGAGGCATTTCTTCACAGATAACACTCATGCTAAGATTATGAATCTCATTTTGAGGAAAACTTTGTATCACTTTAATATGTTCCCAGTAAGATTTACACACAGCATGAAAAATAACCCATGGCAAGGTCATTTCTGTGCCATTACAGGTATCAAATGACTGTCGCTGTATATGTAAGAAGTTGGAGAGGTTACAGGTTCGCGGGGCTAGATTCGGTGTCATGGTGCCACGCTGCTGCTTTGCTGACCTCCAGGTGCTCCTGGTTCTTTCTCTAGACTCTCAATGTCCCGACAGTGACAAGAGAGAGCAGCAGAATACAAATTCTAAATAGCAAGCTTACAGGGATGCCACCCATGGAGAAGAAGCACGAACCAGGAAATTTATTTTTAAAAAACTTAATAAGGTTTATTTCATGGAATTTTTGGGTTTAAATTACTGAGTTGTTTTCCTACATTATAAACATCAGTTTGCTTTATAGAGGAATTGAAGGTATGCACTAATAATGTTCCGTTATGAAGTGTCTCACTTTATTTTCTAACCTTGTATTCAAATTATTATCTGCATATGTTTATGTGTGATTTGTATGTTTGCATGTGTGTTCGCACATGTATGGGCACATGAAGATGTTTGTACATGTGTATGCAGATCAGGAATGTATTATCCTTCATCCTTGTTTGTTCTTTCTGTTTACTGAGTCATGATCTGTCCCTGAAACTGGAACTAATTCAGCTAGTCTAGGAGACCTGTTTGCTCCAGAGATTTCCCCCGTGTTCACCACCCAGAAGTGGAATGAGATATGCACGCACTCTCCTGGTTGTTTGTGGGGTACTGAGGATTTGAACTCTGGTCCTCACACTTGTCCAGCAAGGGCTTTATCACTGAGCCAATTTAAATATTTATAACACTTTTATCAGCACCTACTATTCATTTTCTGTTTGCCTGTCTTACTTGCATTTTGGGTTTTACACTAAAGAACTAACTTTGACCAGATTTCGGCAAAAAGCTAACATGCTGAAAAAAAAAACCCCATTGGATTATTTCATAGAGTTCAAGGAAAAATCAAGAAGGGAAAAGAAAGTGACAGATTTTAGAGAAATTAGCAGGGAGACTTGGAGAGACTTCCCACCGCAGATACTCCTTTCAAATTAGTTCCTGTGATGTCAACCTTATGGCTTTCCTCAACCCCACCTCCATTTCAGTTTTTTGGAAAGAGCTCTTATTGGACACAAGTTAGATCAAATATTCTACTGGAAAAAAAGTTTAATAATAATGTGTATTAATGGGAATTTAAACCTAGCCACTGGAGAAGCCAAAAGTACAGAAAATAGAGAAATTTCTTAGAAGGGGGAAACCTGGTTAACTAATAAATCACTTCAAAAGATACATTTCCATTTCAAGTACCTCTCCTTCCCTCCCTCTGTGCACTCATATTTCTTGAAAGTTTTGATTTCTTCGGCCCCTGTAGCCCTGTCCATACTGAGAAAAATATTCCAAGGCTCATTCTTCTTTGCTTTGCTTTTTTCCTTCCCCTTATTCAATGGCATTAGTATCAGACAAAACTTCCAATTTCATCCTGAAAACTACCTTCCTGTTTTTAAATGATCTATTTCATTCATACTTAAAGAGTAGTGTTTCCCCAGTTAAAAACTACGATTATGTGAAAAATCATAAAATCATCTTGGAATTATTACTATCAATTTGCCCTTTCTTGATGTTAGGTTTCAGCCCTGGCACAAACAGCGGAAGTGCCTGTTGCAATGGCTACTCTTGGCTGTCAGCTTGACTACATCTGGATGACACATGCCCATAATCTAGCCCTTGAGACTCGAAGGCACACCTTTAATCTGGGCCACACCTCCTGCTGGGAGTCTACATAAGGACAATGGAAGGCCGTGTTCTTCACCTGCCTGCCCTCACCTCCATCACCACATCCATTCCTTCTTGGAGATCCCAGAAGTGAAACCTCATGGAACTGGGCCGCTACTAAATTCTGGGACTTTCCATTCATGACTAGCTGTTGTTGGACTGAAGCCTGTAAATTATTCCAGTAACTTCACACACACACACACACACACACACTTATATGTCCAATAACATTCTCAAGACACTCATCTTTCTTCACATCGTGTGTGTGTGTGTGTGTGTGTGTGTGTGTGTGTGTGTGTGTGGAGAGAGAGAGAGAGAGAGAGAGAGAGAGAGAGAGAGAGAGAGAGAGAGAGAGATTCATTCTGTAAGTTTTGTGACTCTAGAGAAACCTGACCAATAGCGCCCTGTTCAGCATCAAAGCAGACCTGGTCACCAACTTCTCCCAGCATCCCTCAGTCCTTATCTGTTACAGGACACTCCTGGCTGGCATACTTGGCTCCCTAGCCTGAACTCACCAATCAAGGGTACTGGGCTGTTTTTCCCTATATAATCCAGATATTTTGATTACCTGCCCTTTTTTGTACTCTTGGCTTCCTGGTTACTGCACCAGCTCCCCTCTCTCCTCTCTTACTTCTCCTCCCCCTCTTCCCACAGGGCACAGCTAAGTCTGGTCGTGACCAAATGAGCCTCCCCGGACATCCAGGGACTGCCTCTACCTATGTTCGACCACATTCAACAATAAACCTTCTCCTCCACCATACCTAAGAGCATTCATGTTTCCTTTTCTTTTCCTTTTTATTTCTTTTTTATTCTCTTGATATTGCTCCAAAGACCTAGAATCATGAAAAGGTCTTTAAATAAGACTGCACGATCCTACTGATAAATGGTTCTGTAAACTTTGATCTATAGCCATCAAGCAATAGTTACTGAAACATTATAGGACATTAGCCGCCCAGTATTGCTATCACTTGGAATAAATTACTAAGAAATTCGGGAATCTTTGCCAGAGAAAAATTCTAAATTACATGGGACTAATACACAATAAAATAATGTTCTACGTGCCTATTTTTCAAATGAGTTTTCATACATCAAAGAGCTGCTAATTATGACTAATAACCTTTTAGCCCCCAAACTAGTGATAACTACAAGTCCCATAATGCAAAGCTCGAGCCTGAACCTAGGTTACCCACAGTGCCTCCTGGGAAATGAAGTCTTTTTGTCACCTACTTGGCAAACCAGATACTGTAGCCCCACTTCTCAGAAAGTCGCTTTTAATAATAAAGCCTGTGACAAGCCATCGATTCCCTGGGAGGAGATTGGATTTGTTCTGGCTACTTCAGAGGCAGGGACCAACAACTCTAGTGCGAGCCTCCGGGGGCGGCACCATGCTGTTACGTCACTTCCTGGAGCCGCAGCCCCGGCCGTCCTCCCTCTCTCCGGTTCGCGGGAAGCGGGCTGGGCGGCTGAGCACAAGCACCGAGCAGCTGCCTGCGGGTGAAGGTCACGTGCCTCATCCCGGGGAGGAGGCGACCTGCCGCTGTCGAAGAGGAGCCGCCTTCCTTAACCTGAAAGCGGGGGCCGCAGAGCGCGCCGAGGTAGGACGCGGGGACACCTGCCGCCTCGACGGCTGGCGGAGGGTGCGGGGCCGCTGCGGGACCCCACGTCAGCCCTGACCTTCAGTCACCCTGGGAGCGCCCAGCGGAGACCACACCGCCCTGCCATGTCCCCCGGGACTGCTGCCACCCACCTCCCGTCCAAGTGAGACAGGTAGCATTGGCGCATCCTCATGGGGGACAAACGTCAGGCGTCCCCAAGAACGCGCGCGACACGCCCTCCGCTCAGCTGCTCCGGCCCGTGGAATTCCGGGGTGCACGCGTAGGCCGTCTTTGGCAGCCCGGGGCCTCAAGTGACAGATGTAAACCGCTGGCGCTGAGAACTCTGAGAAGTCATTCTCAGTTATCCTTTCTTCTTTTTTTTTTTTTTTTTTGGTGGGGGGGTGCGTCAGGAAGAACTCAAGAGGTGAATCAGCAGCTGGGGGTTCTTGAATAATATTTGACTGTAAGGAAGGTTCACTGGCCACACGAGGTTAAAAACCCTGTTTCAGCATCTTCCCAAGGGCAGTAGAGTTGAGCAAACGAAGCTGGGCTGGTAGGTTCCCTGTTGCTGTGTATAGACCTGTCATTTCTAGAAGTCAGCACTTCAGATTTTAGAGTTTGTTACTTAGTGATGGGATGATAAATCATTACCTTTTATAGTACAAAATGACTCTGACACAAAATACAAACATCTTTTTGGGCCCTAGATTGAGAATTAGTCATCTAGAAACTAAAACAAAATCAAATCCTTTAATCTTGTTGATTGTACATCCTGATTAAATTTTGCTCAAAATTCATTAACTTGATCAAATTTATTTTTAAATCTATTTGATGCTAAGTTTTATAAAATGTTGTCTTCAGAACAGTTGTTGCTGACTTGGTGGTTTAGGTGCGTATCCCTGCGCTCGAGGCTGAAGCAAGAAGATCAGGAGTTCAAGTCTATCTGGACTTCTTAGCGAGTTCACAGGGAGCACCTTGGTAAGTCAGCAAGACCCTGTAAAGCCCAGTGTGTGCTCTTCAGGCTACAGTATGGTCCGCTAGCCGCGAACTAGGCTGGAGATTTAAAAACATACAGAGACATGGGGACACAGGTCATCCTTGAAACAAGAATGCCCCCTTTACTGTGTTCAGGGGCAGCTTATATAGGGCTCTGGCCATGCCCCAGCTCTTTCAGCTACAGACCCATCAGAACCCATTCCCCTGCCATCAGTGTCTCGTGCTCAGAGCAGCAGGCTTCAGAGCAGAGGAAAACAATTGTTTACAGGAAATTCAGGGTCTGGTGGTCTGCAGTCCCCAACAAGACCCCAACTAAAAATTAAAAACATTTTTTGAGAAGGGTAGAGTATCTGCCTATCATTTACAAGTCTCTACCAAAATAAGAGTACTTCTTAATACATACTACTAAGTTTGTGATTGACTGTGATTAGCATGCTTACGTCCTTGGTATATAAAAAGGCAATGTGAATGATTTTTCCTTTCTGTTCCTATGCTGTTCTTGTAGTACTCTCAGATGACAAAAATCTCTTATTTTAATCTGTTGGGATGGTGTGTTTGTATGTGTGTTAGGATTAAGTTCATTTGAAATGAGTATTGCAAAAATGGAGAAATGAAAGTAGGCAGAAAAAAGAATTCCATGTATTATAAGGGTTAAGAAAAGAGAAATTGAGTAAGTTGGTTCTCTTTACCTTGCAAACAAGAGTCCACAGAAGTAATTCAAATTAAAGATATCAGAAGTATGTCTTCATAAAATAATTGAGTACCACAAATTTAAAAAAAAAAATGTTTTCTTTTGTAGTATATTTTAGGTAGAACACTAACCCTTCAATATTTCCTTCTCATTTTAGATAGTGAATTTCTAAGAAGAAAATAATGAATTGCATAGTGGTTGTCCTTTAAGGGTTGGAGTCAATGGTGTACAGGTTTGTTGCCAAGGCCAAAGAAGATGGCAACCCCTTATGTCCCAGTTCCCATGCCAATAGGAAACTCAGCTTCTGGTTTTACAGCCAGCAGAAATCAACGGAGTTCTTCTTTTGGTAGTGGCTCCACAAGCTCAAACTCTTCCAGAGGCCAATTAGAAGACCCAAATATGGGTAATTTTAAGCAGACGAATGTTCAGGATCGGATGGATAGTACATCTTCAGTCTGTGGCAGTCCTCTCATCAGGACCAAATTTACAGGCGTAGATTCATCCATTGAATACTCTGCTAGACCCAGAGACACTGAAGAGCAGCATGCTGACTCAGTGAACTGGGAAGAGAGACCTTCTACACCGACCATTCTGGGTTATGAAGTTATGGAAGAGCGAGCCAAGTTTACTGTAAGTGTTGCTTCTGCACACAGTGACAAGTCAGAGACTGGCTGCCTGTGTCCTTAAGCATGTGCTCTTTTAGATGGTCCCATTCTTCACATTCTTTTCCGTAAAGTTCTGTGAATTTTACCCAACAGACATAACTCGGTAACTAGCACATAGATAAAGAAAAAGAACATGGTCTGCATACTTAGAGCACCTCATGCTCCGTGACAGCCAGTACCCACTCACCACTGCTTTTCTGGTAGTCTCAGTTAATTTTGCCCCATTTTGTCCTTGACTTAATGTGGCTGTTGAGCATGTACTCTTTAGGATCCAGTGTTGTTTCAGCATTATGCTTGGAGGAGTCACCCTGAAGCTTGCATAAGTTAGGTAGCTCATTTTTATTGTTGGCAATACTTGTTTCTTAGGTTCTTCCAGACACTACTGCTGTGATATTAGTGTTGATCAGTTGGGAAGCACACGTACACATTTCCATTTGCAGTACACTTAGTAGCAAAGGCCTAGTTCGGAGGCCCAGCCGTGAAAGAGACTGGTGAGCCGTGCTCTGTAGGGGTTGCTCCACTGCAGTGTGTGGGATTTCCACTCCTTCCACACCTAACTAGTGTGTCACCTTTTCTCTTCCTTCTTAATTTGTGTATTCCAGTTTAGCTAAGATGTGAGTTTTCTTACCTAGCTAACGTGGAGGCACATGCCTTTAATACCAGCACTTTGGAGATTGCAGGTGGATCTGTTAGTTCATGGCCAGCCTGGTCTGCAGAGGGAGTTCCAGGACGGCCAGGGCTATACTGAGAAACCCAGTCTCGAACTACCACCCCCCCCCCCCGCAAAAAAACCATCCAACAAACATCCTCTTTAGCTATTGGATATTCTCTTATACATCTCCATTTTGCCGTTCTCTGCATTCTATATGCAAGTCCATTTTTAGATGTGTGTGTTGTGACTGTTCTTACTTTTCCTTAGGTCGTGTGATAGATACAGCCGTAACGTGCCCCAGTGTGCTCTTCTCTTTCCTTACTAATACTTTTTCCCTCATTTCTTCTTTAAGATGATGTCTACTGTGTAACCCAGGCTCTCTCTGTCATGCCCTTCTGCTGCCATGGCTTCTCAGATGCTAGGATTAGGCCATGTCTACTAAGCATAACTCTGCCTAGCACTTTTTTATAATTTTTGCCTCCTCTAATGTTTTTGCCCAACTTTTTTTGTTAGATCTTCCACGTTTTACATCAGCAGACCATCCAGGCACAATTCTTATGTCCATGTTATGATGAAAGGCTAAGCCATTTCTATTTTTCTGGGAAATCTCTTAATCAGACTTTTACTTAAAAGCGCTTTTTCCCAGTGTTGCCTATGACATAGTTCATAAAGGTGAGTCCCTTCTATGCTCCATTTTTCTGTATTACCAGTTCCACAGCCCTGATTAGTACAGATTTAATACCCAGTGTTTGCAGCACTCCGTTTCTCGGGATGGCCTCTGCTGTGTCTACCCTGTGCACTGGTTTTCTTAGGTCTGCAGATCAGCTGGACAGAACCTTCATCTTCACCTAGCTGATAAACCATCGACTTTAAGTCTTCAATAGTGTTTTGTAGTTGCCGATGCAGGTCTTGTGGTCAGATTTGCCTGGAATAGCTGTTTGATACTCTTAGAGGAGATCTATATTTATTTGTTTTCTGTTTTTTAACTACTTTTTAAAAAAAATCTGTCCAGTTGTAATATTTTGGGGTATTGATTCATTTGTTTCTTTTAAGTGCTTTCATACAGGGTTTCCCTATGTAGCTCTGGCTGTCTCTAAAACTCACTGTATAGACCAGGCTGGTCTTGCACTCATACAAATCTTCCAGCCTCTGCCTTCCAAGTGCTGTTGTTATAGACATGGGCCACCACACCCAGCCTAGTTTATATACTTTAATGTTGTGTGTTTATGCGTATTGGGCTGTGTGTGTTTGTCATTAACCCTGCCACACATTAGATCAAAGAGTTTGTTTTTGGATTTTCTTGCAGTAAAGTTTTTTTTTTTTTATACTGATGGTTCATGCTGTTAACTTATGCCTAGAGGAGAGGACCTCCAAGAAAAACTGTTAAAATTTTTGAAGAAACAATCTAGTATAGGATGCAGTTGTCATACCACTGGGATAAGATGCAAGTCTGTGTGAAAGCATCATTCATAATGTTTCACCAATTATGACCTGATGGCTGTTTCTTTAGTTTGACCCGCCCATCTTATGTAAGAATGTGTAGTCATTGAGAGTCTGCTAGGGGGCTGGAGAGATGGCTCAGTGGTCCCGGTTTCACTTCCTAACACTCGCATGATAGCTAACAACTGTCTGTAACTCCAAGATCTGACACCCTCACACAGATATGCATGCAGGCAAGGCTCCAATGCGCATGAAATAAAAACAAAAAACAAAAAAGTCTGCTAGGGGTGAGTGTTTGGTCCACCTAGATTCTTGTGTTGAAGCCTAACCTCCACAATGGTGCCGCTAATAAGTAGAAGCAAGCTGGGGGGCAGCTCCAGGAATAAAAGCGCTTGCCATCAAAGCTGATGGCCTTCACTCATTCCCGGACCCTCATGGTAGAGGGAGAGAACGATTCCAGATGTTGCTGTCTGACCTCCACACATGTGCTGTGCATTTTATCTTGGTCATAGTTTTAAAAATTATTTTGGTGTCTCCAGCTCCATGTATTTGATTATCTAAATGATTTCATGTTTCTTGTGTAAAAAGTACTTGATATATCAAGTAAAGTTTTCTAGAAATGTTTGACCTTTTTGTCTTTCCTCTTTCCTCCCTTCTCTCAATATCGTTTTCTCTGTATCTCTCCCTTTCTCTCTTCCTAGGTATATAAAATACTAGTAAAGAAAACCCCAGAAGAAAGCTGGGTGGTTTTCAGAAGATACACTGACTTCTCTAGGCTGAATGACAAAGTAAGTAGTCAGTAAATACCAAGCTGTCTCTCTTGTGAGTTAGGTATCTGTTCACTGTCTTTGTGGGTTCATAGGAAATCATAGACTTCATTTCACTGTAAGAATCTTCTGTGTCATCTGCACAGTTAGCTGCGTATTTATAAAAAAAAATAGGTAGTAAATGTTTAATGTTTTCTGTATGATTATATAACCTCAAAATTTGAGAAAAATCTGCATAAGATCACTTATAATTAAAGGGAAATGAACAAAAGTTTGTGATGTTAGTATTAGTTCTGTTACTGCTGACGCATTTAAAACTCTCCCTAAAGTGGCTTGCAATGATGTGTGGGTGCTTTTTAGGCCCAGACAAGCTCACAGCCAGTCGTGGGCCAGGCTGGACTCTTTATCTGGCGTCTCAAGGGAAGAATCAGCTTCCAAGCTCATTCAGGCTTTGGTCAGAGTTTAGTTACTTGATGTTGTAGGGACAAGTCACTTGTTTGATTGCTGCTGTCTTAGGGCATGGATCTGTCCATATTTGTGAGTCCTCCATCTTCAGAGCTGCAGCCCAACCTCGGTCAGTGACTATTCCGAAGCTGAAGAGAAGATATGCAGATAGCTAGTTATATAGTATTTAACAGTATGTATGGAATCAGAAATGCAAATTACAGCCACGGTGAATCCACTCCTTATGTAAAGGGATGACTAATGAGAGAAAGTGGAGAATCCCATGTGCAGGCCCTGGAGCAACTGGAATGCCTGCAGCACACCTGGGAGCCACCAAGAAGCACATGCAGAAAAAGCCTTAGTTGGTTTCATTATCTTAGCTTGCTTGGTGAATAATTTCATTTAGTTAATGGTTTAGAACAGTACTCAATTTATGTCATTAAGTTTAATGTTTATCTCTCTCTCTCTCCCTCTCTCCAGTTGAAAGAGATGTTTCCAGGCTTTCGATTAGCACTTCCTCCAAAGCGCTGGTTTAAAGATAATTACAATGCGGACTTTTTAGAAGATAGACAATTAGGATTGCAAGCATTTCTTCAAAACTTAGTAGCTCACAAGGACATTGCTAACTGGTATGTAACAAACTGAAATAGAGGTTATAAAATCATTTCAAAAGCCAATTTAAACTGAAGAATAATTTAGGAACAGCTTCATATAAGCACATAATGGAGGGCGGGGATTTAATTATTTCTCTCAGATCTCTACATGGAATTTCCTTACTTTCTTTCAATGAAGGAATTTATTTGTCATTTCATTTGTATTAAAGTTTTAAACATGAAGGGAAACTATTTTTATATCCTGCATGTTAGATAAATTCTGCATTTAAACAAAAACGTATATAGTATTCAACTTTTTGTTAATGTAAGAATAATTTTAAGGCTAATGTTTTTATGGTAATATAAAAAAGTAACATAAAAATTAGGAAGTTAGATTAATACATGTAGTAAAATAAATTTCTGGAAACATTGAACAGCGGATCAAGATTATTATTTTTTTTTACTTCTGAATATAAGAAAATCCCTTAATGAATTATCTTGTTGGACGTATTTACATTAGTAGAAAAATTAGGACTGTTTTACAAAAGCTACAGAGAACATTTACGGTGAACAGTAGCATATGGTACATGTCTATGGCTGTTTTTGCTGTTCAGATCATGATGGAAAATAACCAGAAACCCTGTGTCTCTTCTTCCCTTTGTTCTACTCCGCCTTTGCATGTCACCTTCCACCTTGCACTCTGCATGAGCACCTGCTCGTCAGGGCGGGCGGCCTCGGCCTGAGAATGGCCTTCAGACGCATTGGTGTCTACCCAGACCTGCCAGTCATCTTTCACACAGCCCTCACGACTTGAGTCTCTCCTCATGTTTAGGACCCACTCACACGTGTCTACTTTTCCTGTGTCGCTGCCATCTCCATCCTCCTGCAAGCAGGTCCCCGCCTGAATTGCTGTAATCTCCTTGCCTGCCTTCCCCTCGTTCACTCTTCCTTCTGTAGTTCACTACAGCCTCTCATGTTTTTGTGACGCAGTTTGATGAGGTCATTCTGGTTCCAGCCTACTTGACTGTCTTTCCATCACAGATTCATTATTTCTCCATTCTCTGTACATCTGCCGTATACATCTCCTTATCTAACATTATCGTGCTCCTTGGTCTTCAACTATGTTTCCTAGAAAGGCAGTGTTTCAGACTTCTCCTCTCTGGTAACTCCTATACATCCCAAAACTTTCAACACAGATGCACTTCATTAGGTAATGGCTTTCTTGACTAGCCCCTTGCCTCTCCAGCACAAAAAACAAGGTCTCTCCTTCCTCATAGTATTTGTAGGAGGCCATCACTGGTTTTAAAGTTCTCTCCTAGTGGTATGTAGTGAACTTCTGTCTTTCTAGGTAGGACGATACTACCTTTGTACCAAGCTTAAGAATGAGAAGATAGCACTTTAGCCATTACCAGTGTAATTTTCATGGCATGCCCATTAAGAAAGGCGGTTGTTTCTTGACTTTTACCATATTTTGGTTTGCAAAATATTTTTTGATTATTTGGTTCTGTTTCTTTCATTAGATTGTAAGGTTTAGTTGTGTGGTTATTTCATTATTGTGCAATGTGCCATGCTAGCACAGTGCAGACTCGGTCAGCTCTCACAATCTCTTGAATAAGTGAATGCCAAACCTGTTGTTAACTCTATTAGAAAAGAGAAGTTTGTGCAAATGAGGCAAAATACTTGTGTGTGTATATGCACAGAAATATATATATTTACATTTTTCAAAATGCAAAAGAAGAAAAGTTATCATTAATGACAGAACAAAAAAAGCAATAACAATAACTGTTAAGTATTCAAATCATAGAAAAGGTGCTTGAAATTTATCTTACACTATACCATAAAGGAACTGTAATAAAGAAATCTATACACGCTTACTCTTTTCTCTTGCCCATATTCAGTAAACCTTTGTACTGAAAATGTGCTAAATTACACTCTGTGGACCACTTTAAGTAACTTTGCTTACAATTTGCTTCTTAAGAAGCAAAATGTAACTTATTCAGATGCGTAGATTTCAAAATTACCAGGACTAGATTTCAGTCATTAAAAGTTAGGCATTGCAGCCAAATGTGGTACAGAAGCCTGGGGTACCAGCTCTTGGGAGGTAAAGGCCAGATGACTGTGAGTTTGAGGCCAGCCTGGGATGCGTGCAAAGGTCATATCAAAAAATAAAATAGATGAAATAAAGTAGATCAAATCTACTTAACAGGAAAAAGAAAAAGATGTAGGTCAGTAAAGAACATATGCCTTGTATACACGGGACTTTAAACCTTAGAACTGCAAATGAAAAGAATAGATGTAAACTGGATGGGATAGAGCACGCCTCTAAACCCAGCTCTTGAGGCAGGCAGATCTCTGTGAGTTCCAGGCCAGGCAGGGCTATGTAGAGTGAGCCTGTCTCAGAGAGAGAGAGAAGAGCATTAGTTCCTCTTGCACAGAGGGCCTGCAGTCAATTTCCAGCCATCTATTAAGATGGCACAAGTCCCTCTTCTGGCCTCCATGGGCAGCAGGCTCATAGCTTACTTACTTACATGCAGACAAATCACTTAAATGCACAAAATAAATCTCAAAACATTTTTTGAAAGATTACTGAGACAGCAAGCACATCTCTGATCATTGGTAGTTGCTTTTCTTAATTTACAAATGTGCATTTCAGGAAAATTAAAGTTTCTTAGCCAAGTAAGATGGTGAAAGTATTCATTTTCTTGGCATCTTAGTGGATTAAAATTTACAAAGTATCTAGTGAGTGTACTTCAACATTTATTCATCTAGGCCCTATTACTGCTTTTGTTTTACATCATCAGGATTCACAGAATCCAGTTAAGAAGTTATATTGATTGAAAATGAAATACTTTTGTTTTATGACAAAGTACACATTAATTTTGGGGGTATTATGTAACATGTAGCTTACAGTGAAAGAGGTTTCTTTAATTGTTAACGCATAAGAAGGTGAAGAGAAGGATTACTTATCTGTCATAAGGGTTAACCCCGTAACTCCTCGGTCTCATGTCTGTAGAGAAATTGGGCTTCTGTTTGAGTAAAAGAAGGAAGTTTGTAAATTACAGCTTTGTCTGATGAAGATTTTTAAAGTAGAGGCATTGGAAGGGAAGAGCAGCACTGGAAGGGAGGGAGGAGCAGTACTAGAAGGGAGGGAGGAGCAGCACT
>NC_022031.1:2107983-2115539 GCF_000317375.1 Microtus ochrogaster | reverse complement strand
AGGGAGGGAGGAGCAGCACTGGAAGGGAGGGAGGAGCAGCACTGGAAGGGAGGGAGGAGCAGCACTGGAAGGGAGGGAGGAGCAGCACTGGAAGGAAGGGAGGAGCAGCACTGGAGGGGGAAGGAGCAGCACTGGAGGAGGGAGGAGCAGCACTGGAAGGGAGGGAGGAGCAGCACTGGTAGTAGGATCTGTATGTTTGGAAGGTAAGGTTGAGTTTGGAGGTCAGAAAAAAAATGTATGAATCAAAAAGGAAGAATTCAAAGATGTGTAGTAAGCCTAAGACTGCCAAAGATCTATTTTGAAATTCAAGGTCAGCTTCTTAAAACTGGCATGGTAGCTGCCTGCTCTGTGTTTGCATCCTCTCTCCACCTTCCAGGACTGGTTCCTCTATAAACATAATGCCTGCTTCTCAGCCTGTCCGAGGCTGAATTCCTTGCAGCAATTCTGCCATCGGGGGCAGTGTTCCTGTTGTGCTCCATGTACAGGACTCCACGGTCTCTTCCGTGTCAAGTCGCATAGCAGAGGGAAGAAAAATTCGCTGTTCAAAGTCTTCATTGTACTTGAAAGTGTAGGAGAGAAGAATCTTTCCCTTTTGCTATGCTGAAAAGAGAACAAAAATTTCCGACAAAATGTATACATTTACAAAGAAATATACAGTGGTGTACCATATACTCAAGCACACAGGGAATGAGGCAGGAGCATCTCAGTTTCCAGACGAGCCTGGCCTACACAAAGGCCTACATTGTCTGTCTGTCTGTCTGTCTGTCTGTCTGGGATGCTGGAGTGTTGGCTAAGGGGTTAACGGGGCTGACTGTTGTTCCTTTGGAAGAGTTCCACATTCCAGTGCCCACAGTTACCATGTGTAACTGCAGCTCCCAGAGGATCTCCCAGCTCTTCTCTTCTCCGAGAGCATGGTGTGCATGTAGTGCAGACAGACACACGGGCAAGCTCCCGTACACAGCAAAATATCAAAAAGTTAAGCATAAGTGTATCTTTATTATTATATATAAATAATTGCCTATCCGTTCAGTCTCCACTGTCCCTTTGGGTGAGCATGTGCACTGAACTCTCCAGTAGCCAGAGCGCCTTTTACCAGGCTCTTGTCACTGCACAGCTGGCAGCACTCAGTGCTTTAGAACTGCTCCAGCTGTGACAGGCGAAAGTGGAGGAAACGGGAAAGGAAATTAAAACTCCTAGTTTAAAGTGCTCAAAATATTGTTTCCAGGTCTAGTTACAAAACACTATTTCCATAATAGTGGGATGTATTAGAATTTTTACCCATTTAAGAAATTTTTATTTAGAGCATATTGTGTGAAAGTACAGCTTCACTAAGATGAAGTAGATGTCGGTCCTGTATTAAATCTAAGTGAGAACATGAGCCCCCAGAAGTGAGAGTGGAAAGAAGTGTATCTTTAGCTGAGGAAATGTCAGAACCTATGACAGGATGACATTTGGGCTAGTCTCTAAAGAATTAATGGTATTTGTACCATGTTGGAGAGAGTGAAGAAGGGTTTGCCAGAACTTTCTAATCAACTGCAGCAGTAAAGCCTAGGGTCATATGTTGGGAACAGCATGGTATTTGGTTTGCTGGAGCGAAGTACAGTTATTTGCACAGTCTCAGAGTTTACACGCGGCTGTTTTCTGCCATCTCCCACACTGGCTCACCATTATGCACCATAACAGTGTCTCACTGTTCTCGCGAGTGCACCTCATCCTCTTTCCGGTGTCTTCTCCTTTTAAACTCTTAAATCTACCAGTTAAACCGTAAGAAGTCCTGTGGAAAGAAGCTTTCAAGACCCTAACAGCAGACCTGTCAGAGGAGGGAGAGGTGGGTAATGAGAAGCTTCTACGGTTAGTGCTAGACCAGCTGAACCGTGAAGCCCAGGAGGCAGGTCAGGGTGAGCGTGCTGAGCCAGGGCGACAGCATGCGAGTGGAGGCAGGTGGGCTGAGACACAGCTCCAGGTCAGGGTGTAGGCTGCTGCAGTGGTGGAGGGAGAGTCACACTAGTGCAGGTCACGGAGGCTCTAGTGGGCTAGAAGTATCCGGGAAAGTAGTCAGAATCTAAGCCTCACTGCTTGAGAAGCCTCACGACCTCCCACTGTTCTCCGCCTTGATTCCTCGGTCTTCAGCTTTAAGGGTGTATTCAATAGCTTGGTGTGTATCTTTTCATCTGAAATCCCTCATTGCTGTATGATACTTTGATTGTGTTCTAACAATAAAGTTTGTTTTGAATGAGAGAGTGGAACCACTAGCTGGCCAGATTTAACCACAGAGGTTTTGGAGGACGGAGGAAGTAGTAAGGCAGGCTTAGTGAGGATCTCAGCCCTTTTGGAGGAGGGAGCGGAAGAGGAAGGGAGGTCACTGGTGGCTTCCCCGCAGCTTCTCTGATCTTCCGGGTTCTTACCCCAATATCTGACTCCCGAATTTTTATTGATAAAGAATAATTAGTTAAACATGTCACCTCTTAAAACTTTTATGTAATGGCTTCTGTGTCAAATTTGGTATTTCTATTTTAATATACTTTCATTTAATTTTTTTTAAGAGGCAAAGTCCTGCTTTATAAGCCAGACTGGCCTGTAGCTTATAATCCTCCTGCCACAGCCCCCTTAACACAGGTGTGTGCCACTGCACTAGGCTCTTTAATTGATTCTTATTTGACCTTTTAATGAGTTTAGGCCTTGGTTTTATGGGTTTTTTTCTTTAGAATGCAAAGTGAATTGTAAAAAAAAAAGCCTATTTAGCTACTAAATACTAATCTTTCAAAAACTGGCAAAGTCTAAGGAAATAAATTATCTATGAAAGAAAATAAGCAACAAGAAATAGTAAATATCAGATGAAAATTTAATAATGGGGTAGTTTATTAGGAGCATAGATTAAAGGTACAATTGGACTCTTAAAGAACACTTGTTTAAGAGAATAAAAGAAAGATTCAAGTTAGAGCACAGATTTTCCTGGATGTAAAGACAGGCCTGAACTGCATGCAGCAAACTGCTTTCTCTTGAGTTTTAAACTGATTTCCCCAACATGCTAACAGATGGTCTGCCATGGGACAGGGGTCAAGACTTCCCTTGCTTTTCGGTTCCTGGTTTTCAGATTTTCTTGTCTCTTTTTCATCCAGAGTGTCCTGTTAAACCCATGAGCAGTTTGTTCCTGTAGCTCACTTGTATCTGACTGTAGGTGTTTCATAGAAAGAGTGGCTGGGTGGGAGGAGCTGTAACTCCTCCACCAGAGGCCGGCAGTCCTGCCTACTCTGTGCTCTTAAACCAGGGGCAGTATTCTAAGCTCCAGAACTTGATAGTCATACATGCAGATTGAGTGTGTTCAGAGAGAAGTGTCCTCCAAAGAAGTATTTGGCTTAACCAAAACATAAGACAAAATAATTTTCAGGTAGAAAGGGACACAGATTTAAGGTCCATCTCTACCACTTGTGCTTGGTGACACTGTAAAGGTCATTTTTCCGCCTAGACTTTGACACCCTTCCTGAGATAGGGAGATGTCCTGCCCAGCAGAGCTGCTGTGCATTTGAAGCGGTGTGGTGCAGTCAGTGTCAGCGCATTGGTGCTGCTCCTAGGAGATGTTCAGGAAGCATTCAGGAGACGAGTACGATCCTTAATGCTTGCTGTCCAGTTACCGTGAATGGTCCAAGAATGAGTGAAGACTCAGAAGTAGAAGCCTGGGGCAGACAAATAAAGGAAACAACTGGTTCCCCACAGGGTGGTTTCTGTAAACACACACACACACACACACACACACACACACACACACACACACACACACACACACACACACACACACACATAGAACATCACTTGTGGTTGCCTGAAGCTTGAAAGGGACAAAAACGTAGCAGGTGGTTCTACATCACTGTCGATCTTCCGTGCTCATGGACATTTGTCTTTTCTCAGCCTCCCTGGACATGTGTCCTTCTTCCGGTATTATAAAGCTTTAACAGTCTAGAATTTGCTTGCCATCGGTTCCTTCTCTCTGTTTTCGGACTTCATGTTATTAACACTGCTTTTTTATATTCCTATTTTTCTTTTTGGAGAGCTCTCACTTAATACCCAACTTACCTCTTCATGATTATAGTGACACAGCTTTGTCATTGGAAACGTCTCGGGACTAAAGCGACCCCAAGTCCCATTCTCTTCAGTGCAGGGTGGCATCTCCTTTATGTAGGGTGGCAGTTAGTCATGTTCCTTTCCTTTACAAAAAGCAAAAACCTGTTAGCTACATGTATATGCCAAGTTAGCTCTCAGGCCCAGCATTGCTGTTAGAAAGAGGAGGGCATTTTATTGTAAGGGAGTTGATTATCCACCTTTTTAAACCACTGCTGATAGAAAGTAATATACTTCATTATATAAAACATTTAGTAATTAAGGATTTTTTCTCTTAATATCTGGGGGAAATATGTATATAAATAATAAACATAGCAAGGGCAGTCTTTACAGTGTTTCAGAGTAAAGGCTTTTCAGACTTTGGAAGCACTCTGTGGAGGAGAGTGTAAGTAAGAACTGCTGTTCTTCATAGCAAGGCGACGGGCTCAGTGCCGTACTGATGCTGCTGAAAGGCAGAGTGAGGGTGGCTGCCCAGGCTGCTGCCCTCTGCATTATTCTGAATTGTGTGTATTGTGTAACAGGAAACTTGTGATTCTTATTTACATTTGTAGGTCCTATGACTAGCATAATGCCTTTGTATCTTTCATAGTGTGATATTTGCATGTGGCTACTTACGTGAAGACACATACATGAATCTCTTTAATATATTGTCTACAAATTGTCTGCCTCACACACTGTATAGCGCCAATGTAACTTTTGCTTTCTGTTGTCTTTTGTAAACTTATTTGTATGCCAGCTAATTTTTTTACCTTTGAAAAGCCTTGCAGTGAGAGAATTTCTTTGTCTGGATGATCCACCAGGCCCATTTGATAGCCTAGAAGAAAGCAGGGTAAGTGCTGTATTATATGTCACAAGAAATAGGAATAGATAATACAGTCCAGTTACTACACTGTTTCTTGGATGGATTAGCAAAGAGCAAAATATTATCACTTCAAACTACAGTGGTTTTTATACAGACAGCTTTTAATGTTTAGTCAAAGGTTACTTTCATGGAAATATGTGGTCCTGGTTTAATGAAAAGATAAAACTTTGTACGTGGCATGTAGTAATAAAAATCTGAAATCCTTTCTGCTATATTTTTACTACAAAAAGATTAATGAAATGCTACAAGAATTTGCTTGAATTGGCATGTGATTTCATGATGGTCATTTCTTTCCAAGTGAGGAACCTGCTGTTAGACTCCCCTGGAGCTGCTCTTCTGCAGTAGACAGGGTTGTCTTGTTAGCAATTCAGCTCATGTTTGATGGTACTCAAATTGCAATAATTGACACATTAAAGTGGCCCATTTCTTGAAGCAATAGGCTAGATTCACAAAACAGATTTGGCTATAATAGATTAGCTGGAATTTTATGCAAGTTTACCCCCAAATGTTTAATGGCATTTAAATGAAACAGATTTAATTGGTAGGCTTGCAGTTTTGTTCAGCTAAACTGTAGCACTTCTTTGTGGTGGAGTAAACGCTGTAGCTGTTTAAACAGCTTATTTAAGGAAAATTTCAAAAGCTTTGCTCATTTGTTGTTTTGTCATTTTGTTGTCAAATATCCAGCTTAGTAGTTTTTAGTATTCATACAGCTGTGGCACCATCGCCAAAATCCAGTTTTAGAGGGTGCACATCACCTCCAACATTTCAGTCTGCACCTCAGCCCATGACAGTCTGCAATCTGCTTCCATTCCCTACAAATTTGCCCTTTCTGTTTGTTCCATATGTATAGGTTCATGCAATAATGTGGGCACGTCTGTATCTGCAATGCACATGCAGTATACATAATCATTTGTATATATGAGGTGCATGGTAGAGTTTACATACTTCAATCTTTTCTGCCTTCACTTAGCATGTTTACAGGGTGTTCCATTTTATAGCTTCTATCCTTTTATAATGTGTGCACCAACTTAGATTCCCCATCACCAGCTGGATGATACTTAGTGCATGCAGTTTTATACCAGGTCACACTATGGACAGCTTCTACACACTGGCACATGCACGCTCTCCTTTCTCTTCAGTGGTCACACTATGTACAGCTTCTACACACTGGCACATGCAAGCTCTCCTTTCTCTTCAGTGGTTTGCTGGGAAAGGAATTGTTTTCTTGTTGCATCCTAACATCTAACTTTAAAGAAACTTTTCTGAACAAATGGACTATTTCACCTGAGTAGTTTCCACTGGTAGTTGGGAGAGCTTCTGTTTCTCCATTCCCTCACAAACATTTAACAGTAGACACTTCCTTTTCCCCCAGGTTGCTTTTCTTCCAGCCCCTTGGATGGGTCATTTCATCACCTTACCTTCTCTGTCGATCTAAATGAAAACTTAGCCTTTATTTTATTGCCATTGCCATTATGTGATGGATACTTTGCTCTGTCTCTGACTGTAATAGCCTGATTGTGATGAATCCCCAGGAGGCCTGTGTTCATCTCTGCCCTTCACTGAGCTTCCCGGGCCTGGAGGCTACTGCTTTACCTGAGCTGTGGAGGTTTCCTAAGAAGTTGTTCTCAATCCCATACTCCCTTCTCCCTGTGTCTCCCTGTAATTTTCATTTTGTTGCATAACTCTGAAGTGTTGTTGATTTTTCTCAATTATTTTTACTCAAGTCATATTTTTCTTTGTTTTCAAGATTGGATTATTTCTGTTGATTTGTTTTCGAATTCGGGGATCCACAGTTCTATCTTGTCCGGTCTGCCATTGAGTATTACTTAACTGATTTTTTTTTTAATTTTAGTCCTTGCACTTTTTTAATTCCAAAATTTTAATTTGCTTCTATTTGTCACTCTTTCTTATTAAGATTCACTATTTAGTGAGAATAAATACACCTTTTATTTTTTTCTGGCTTTAGTGCATCTAATGCACAAGCTGCTTCAAAAGTCATTTATTTTGTATACCATTATTTGAGGTCATTTAGAGATAGTTTCTATTAACTGTTGTTTTTTCCGAGAGTGCTTGGGGTGTCTTGGGTTTTGTCTGTCTGTTTCCTATTGTTTTATTAAATACTAGATACTTCAGGAGATGCATTTAGCAGCCTTGATCTGGTTTCTGCTCTCTAGATTGTTATTGGTCTCCACATTTAATAACTGTGATATTAGTCTCTGCAGCATATGTAGTCAATGGATTTGGGCTCGTTTTGTTATTTTGACCTAGAATATGTTTGAAAAGTTTAAGTTTCATTTTAGGTAGACATAAAACAGTTGGCATTACTACTTTTTCTGTTCATGAAGAGAGCTCATGATTTCTGTTCCTTTCAGATAGAGTGTTCTGCCTTCTTCCAACACAGTTCTTAAACATTTTCAATTTTTACATTTTTCCTTTTTAAAAAAATATCTTTTAAATATTTTAATTCAAAATATGCCCTGACTTTTTGATCCTACTGCACATACTGGCTTTGTGGGAGCCTAGGCAGTTTGGATGCTCACCTTACTAGACCTGGATGGAGGTGGGTGGTCCTTGGACT
>NC_022031.1:2105029-2107863 GCF_000317375.1 Microtus ochrogaster | reverse complement strand
TAAATAAATAAATAAATAAATAAATATGCCCTGACTAAGTTGAGAAAGAATGGAGTTGATTTGAGCTGAGATTTTTGAAACTCTAAAACTATTGCATAGGGACTGGCTAGTTCTTTGGCAAGGAGAACTGATGAATTCATTGCCAATTTGGTTGGAAAAACTAATGGACTAAATCACCAAAGCTATATTAAGCCTGTGCATTCAACAAGGCAATGTAGACTGTAGCTCCTAGAATTTTTCTGTGAAATGAATGTAGGGCCTTAAGACTGCGTTTGAAAATGAGTATTTGCAGTCACAGAAGATTGCATGCCTCACATCCATCCTCCAAGGCAGTTTGGGTCTGGCTGTTTCCTAAGAGCACGTCTCATTAATAGGAGAACTGTTCCCTCAGCACATTTTCTAGTGATTATTCTGCAAGCATAGTCTCTAGGGACAGCTTTCCTAAGACAGCGCTCCCTTGTGGAGATGTAGGGTGGAGTGTCTGTCAGTTGACACATCGGCCGTGTGTTTTCCCAGCACCCCTGTCCTCATTCACCTAGAGTATTCGCCTATTAATTCTAGGCTGATTTTCTTGGTGTCCAGCTGGCTGTTCTATGTTAATGCCTAGATAGGGCTCTGATACAGTTGGTCCATTACCATACTTGATCATATTTCCTGTGCTTTTTATTTAACTACCCTCCAGTATGCAAATGTAATCTTTAAATTATGTTCTGATAGTAAAACTTGCTTTCTGTATGGGTGAGCACTCATCCCAATACCGCTTATAAAGTGTTCACCTCCGTCACTAGTCAAGACTTCCTGTCTCATGAGTCATTCATCTGGCCTGTTCGAAGCCAGTCAGTCAGCTTCAGTTAGCTATCTCCTCCTGCCAGTTCTGTACAGGCAATTATAGTAGCTTTAGAAGCTTAGAGTCCAAAGAGCAAAGGTTCTCACTCATGTTTGTTTGTTTGTTTGTTTGTTTTCAAAGTTGCCTATTCATTCTTCCTTGTGAATTTGATAATCAGCTCATGAATTCCTTGAAAATCCTATTGCATTTTACTTGGGAATATTCTTCAATAAAGGTTTTATTACTTTTCTCCTTTAAATTCCAAGACATCATTAATTTCAATAATTCTGTTAGTAGTTGCTGTTTTATAATCTAAATTTTTGTTATTGAATTGTTGGATTTTGTATGTTTATGTCACATCCCTACTGTATTTTTGTAGATCCTTTTGAGTTGTCTGCATATCTCATTGTATCCTTACAATACTGATAGCCAGTTTTTTCCTACTGGTCTTTAATATTGTGCATGGCATTTTTCTGTATTATTGTGCTTGCTAATATATCCTTAGAGATAAAGTGAAACCATCATAGCAGGCATACTTTGCACTTCTTCCTAACCTTGAAGAAACTGTGACATCATGAAATGTTTTCTGTAAGCTGTTGGTAGCTGTGGTTTGTTCACTTGTTACTGTCTCTTCGTGGGTTAGGAAGTTATTCCTAGTTTGCTAGATTGTAGGGTGTATGTATCTGTATCCTGTTGATGGTTTTATTACATACGTAAGGATAACTTTGTGAGCGGTCTTTAATCAACATGAATTATATTCATAGATTTTCAAATGATAATTATTTGCGAGAGAAAATTTCATGGCGGGGTGGAGGGCAGCGTTCAATGCAGGGTTTCTCTGTGTAGCTTTGAATCTCTTCTGGAACTCGCTCTGTAGCTCAGGCAGGTCTTGAACTCACAAAGATCCACTTGCCTCTGTGTCCTGAGTGCTGGGATTAAAGACATGCACCACCACCACCCGACTGAAAATTTCATTTTTAATTGCTGAATTTAGATAATGATTTTGTATCAAATTCCTGAGTGTATTGTTATTCTTTCTATCTACTGTTGAATCTGGTGTTAGGATTATTTCGGTTTCCTAAGGTCAGGAATCATTCCTTTCTCTGTTTTTCAGAGCTACTTGAATACTGTTAAGAGCTTTTGTTATTGGAGTCTTCTTAGAACTTGTCTGAAAGACTAATTTGACTGATAATTCCTTTAGTTTATCAGATATAATAACCGTTTCTATTGTTTTTAATAAATGACTATAGTTTATTCAGATTATACTTGGGAAAAAAAGTTTTGTGTTTCTTATAGAAATCAACAGCTTTTATGATTTTAAAAATAAAGCCATGTATTACTATTCTTCATTTTCTTACACGATATTCTATTACTTTATCTGTAATTATACATCTACTCTCAGTGCTCCCTACTGTGATTATTCTCAAGGAAGAGAATTTACAAGTACCCCTGTGCAAGGGAATTACAAAATAGCAGTAATCTAAAAAGATAAGCATAACGAAGAAATTGCTTGAGTTTTTATATGTATTTCTTTAATATCTGTGTTCCTCTTTAGTAATGTTTATAAAAGGGTACTGCTTCAGTACATAATTTGTCTTTGCCTGCATGTTCTTTATAAGGCATTCTGTGAGACTTTAGAAGAGACAAACTACCATTTACAGAGAGAACTACTGGAGAAGCAAAAGGAGGTGGAGTCCCTGAGGAAACTGCTCGGGGAGAAGCAGCTTCACATAGACACTTTAGAGAGCAGAATGAGGTGGGTCAGGGCACATTCCCTCCAGTCCCGCAAGCTGACTCCTCACATTCTAGGCCCAGTGGCCTTTAGATCTGAATGTGACCTAAGAAATTTCTGATTCTCCATGGCCTGGGCTCTTGGCCTACTTTCTTGTAAACCGATTGGATGTAGGAGGCTGAACATTTCAGGATGAGAACCCTCAGGAGATAGAACTCTGACTGTTGAGAAAGTGAAGTGCTTTCATGTTATCGATGTAACATGACGTACTAACTT
>NC_022031.1:2089789-2104929 GCF_000317375.1 Microtus ochrogaster | reverse complement strand
TAACTGCGAAAGCTGGGGTTTCCTCCCCTCTGGTACATACTAATGCATGTGGTGGGAAAGACTCTGTTATTACAGCTGCTGAGTTCACTCTTGAGTCCTCATTCAGCAATTTACTAGCCGATTGACTGTGCAGACTTAGGGGCTGGAGACTAAGAATGCTGCGTGTTTTCATGACAGCGAAGGCACTCTGTCTTATTCAGAAGAAGTAACTTTGTGTTGTAATGTACTTCTAGAACATTGTCCTTAGAACCTGAAGCATCGCTGTATGTGTCAGGAGCAGAAGGTCGGCAGATCCTAAGGGTGGAATCCTCCGTACTTCAAGTCAGTCGGGATGTCTTGGATGAAGACTCTAGGTATATAATTGTCTTAGGGTTTCTGTGGCTATGGTGAAACACCAAGACCAAAAGCTACTTGGGGAGGAAAGAGTTTATTTGTCTTGCCTGTTCATCATTGAATGGAGTCAAGACTCAAACACGGCAGGAAACTGGAGGCAAGAGCTGATGCAGAGGCCATGGAGAGGAGCTGCTTCTTGGCTTGCTTCCTCTGGTTTGCTCAGCCTGCTTTCTTATAGAACCCAGGACTGCCCAGAGGTGGACACTACCCTCAGTGGACTGGGCACTTCACTATGATCATCAACTAAGAAAATGCCCCACAGGCTTTCCTATAGCCCAATCTTATGGAGACATTTTCTTAATTGAGGTTTCTCCTCTCAGATGCCTTTAGTTTGTGTTAAGTGGACATAAAACTATCCAGCACAATAATGTTTAGTTTTCTACAGCCTGCACATTTCGATCCAAAGAGTATTCTTCATGAACTTTGTGTTATTAGATCATGAATCTGCTCATGGAGAAAAAAAGAAAAGAAAGAAAGATATTAAAGTACCCTAGTTTCTTCCTAAGAAGTGAGTTGGCTGGCTCTCCAGTCTTTCCAAATTGGCAAATTGCAGGCCACTGTGAGACTTTTCTTGGGAAATCAGGTAGAGGCCAGTGAGATGGCTAATTGAGTAAAAGTGTTTGCTGCCAAGCCCGACAACTGGCATCCAGTTCCTTCGTCCCACCTCAGTGGAAGGAGAGAACCAACTCCCTTAACTTCACACATACAGGGGCATACACACACGCATACACATATGCACACTCTCTCTGAATGAATGGAACTTTTAAGTGAATAGCATGTAAGGAATGACACCTAAAGTTCACCTGTGATCAAGATAAACTTGCATATACATGTACATGTACACATAGACACACAAGTAATTTCTGATTAAATATGTAAAGATTTCACATTAAATGTGTAAGTAGCCTTTCTGTGAGAAGATAGCAATAAAGTGAACGCATGTGTCTGCCCTTGTCCACTTCACTGACGTGATCCTCTTCTTTTACAGAGCTAATAATAAGCCACACTTCAACCCTAGAGAAACCAGAAGTGCGGTCGCAGACATAGAGGTCGCACAGTTGGCGTACAGTGTTGAAGATGACTAACACTGGTGACGGGGCTCTCCATCTCAGCAGCAGAAGACTGAGCAGAAGAGAGCAGGAGTGCACGTGTATAAAGTTTACATAAAGTTCCTTTTTTAAGTTATTGGAATAAGAACTATATTCATGGCTGCTTTTAACTGTCTTTTCCAACATTGTATTTACTACACTGAAAAAAACTATTTAGAATTGTTATCAGGGCCCATATTCTTAAATACTTCACATAAATTATTACAGTGTCTTGCCTGTATATTGCTCCAAGCTCTACTGTGTGTGTGTTTGTGTGTGTTATATGTACTTGTCTTAAATCACCAGTTATATTAGGTGAAAACTAATTGCATGTTAGAATCTGGGTAATGTTTCTATCTTGGACATGATATAGGTTTAAATCAGTGGACACCATAGGGAAGATAAAGATGAATCAGTTTGAAATGTTGCCTTGTCTATCATCTCTAAATAAAAATTGCTTACTTGAAATGTTAATACTATTTTAAAAAAAAAGATGACTTTCTAAAGCCAAAGATAATGTGTCTTGAAGATCTGTAATTAGATAAGCAAAATGATAAAATAGCCTTGATTTAAATGATGATTAATTAATGTCAAGATACTTACTATAAGTGTCCCGATTTATTAATATCTTATACTTGGATATTTTCTGCATAATCCAACTCAATTCTCTACCCATTGGTCCAGTGGAGTTTGCCTCATTCGGAACACTACCTCTTTGTACTAATCAAAACATATTCTTTTCAAAATAGATTACAGTTTTGAGGCAAGTGAGTTACAGAAAAAGAAAACAAAATAAATAACCATATATACTGCAAACTCCCCAAGTAGCTTGACTCCTGGTGTCCCATCTGTATTTCTTTGTGTGTGAAGATGTTATGCTCTATGATGGCTGATTTCATTTATAATGTATTTAGCCAACTGATGCACTTTATGATCATTAAACTCTTTTGTGCCAAGTTCAACTGGTGAGTTTCTTTAGTAAGTGGAGTTAGCTGTAAGAATGATGTATATCTTTACTGTTATTACAGAAGTCTTCTAGGTCTGTGAGCCAGCCTTGTGAAATGTTAGGTCAGCCTCTGGTACAGTTGTAGAAATGCCTTCCTTCATCTTGATAATGTGTGTTTTCTGTTTCCACTGTTTGCATATTATTCTTAGTGTGTATTATAATCACAGTAACATCTCAAAATCCCAATTGGCATTGGACTACATATGCTTTCTAAAATCTGAAAGATCCTCCTGGAGAAATGAAAACATTCTCATTTCTCCTTTATAATCTAAAGTGGTATCAGTGTCTAAAGATACATATTGTGGTGCAGTTGTTTAAAGTTCTGCTCACATACAAGCAGTGACTCTTGTTAACCTTTGATCTTACAAGGAAAATACTTTTTACCAAAATATAAAATTAAGTCTTTGTCAGAATACACAGATATGCTCTGAATCAGAACATTTTTGTTAAAGAGGATTAAAAATGTGCTTACTTATCCTTGGAGATAGAAAAGAGAATAAGAAGTGAGTCTGCTTATTTGTGTTAGGTTATTGTAGGCGTGGCGAAAAGCTTGAAAAGAACGATCCCTTAAATGACTCGATACCAGTTGAGCACAATGGTCTTTGTGAATTATGTTAAAGTGCTGGTGTCTGCCTCAAAGGGAGCTACAGACTTAGACTCCAACTTGTCAATGACGACGTCTGCGTATTAGGGAAACTAATATTTAGAAGCTGAATATTTTTTATTTTTATAATACATTTTACTCCCAAGTATCCGTAAGTGAATTTTCCATTAGCAGAGTAGCTGTGTTGTCAGATGTTGGCTACTTTTCCTCCCCTTTGCTTTCTCTGTGCTCCCTGTCCCTGCAGCTTTCACAAGTCAAACTCCATGTAAGAGCCGTTTCTCATGAATGGAGTGAGCTTAGGATTCTTTCAAGCTTATACTTGATGTTCTTGGTGTTCTGGAAAGTCTTTGTGAATAGGTGTCATGCCCTTTAAAGTAAGCTGGAATGTAGCTGAAACAACAGGTACTGTGAATAATCTTTCAACTTCAGCTCAAGAATCCTGCCACTCACTGATTGCAGAAAGCTAAATTGCCCTTGCCTTAGCGTTTATTAGTGACTTTGGATAGCACATTCTAAATGCTAGCAATTAATAGCCTATTAAAGGACAGTGGGTTGACCACAGTCTCAAATGAGACATACATTACCTACCGCTAGCATTTGTCATTTGCGAAGATCTGTGTCATCTCTACACAAAGTAAAAAGCAAACATCCAGATTATGCATGAAAAGTGAAATGGAATGCTTTGTAATAGGATAAATTAGTCTTAATACAATGTGTGTAGCTGAAGGTAGCCACACCTCACGTAGTGCTACATGCCCCTTTGAAAAAGTGCAGCCAAAGCCCCTCCTCCATGGACTCCTTAGTTGGTCTTCTGCCCAAATTTCTTGTTTCTTTAGACAGCAGCCACTGTCCATGAGCAAAGCCAAAGGGGAATAGAGTTTTTGCAAAGCTAGGATTTGGGAAAACTAAGTGCTGTGTTTCCCAGCTCCCAGGAGGTAGATCAAGCCCATGCCCTCATTGTGGCTAAAGAGACAAGTAGGAAACAACTGGTTGACTTTGGGAATGTGTTCCTGTAAGAAGGTAATCAACCACTCAGAGGCCCTTGGTCCTGCCTGAAGGCAATGTGCTAGACTGTTGACTCTCCATGGGAAGCCTTGGGGGGGGGGGCAGGAGTAGGGGAGGGCTCTTTGTTAAACCACTACAAATTGAGGGTTTTATTATACTGAGAAAATCTTCCTGAAATTTGGAATACAAATTATAAATGGGGGGGAAGCTGTTCAAAAAAGGCTTTTCTGTCTATAATGTCTGTCCTCCAAGCCAAGCAACTGTCATCTTGGGAAGTACAGTTGTGTTTCCCCTGCTCCTTTCCAAAAGATCCCAACTGGGCTGGTCAGCAGTTCACCCCTGCATAGAGAGGTGGAGTAAGGCATGAGATTCTCACTTGAGTACCCAGATGCTCACCACCATCTAGCAACTCTGCACATGGACAGTGGGAGGTTCCTATAGTGTACAGAGACCCAGGGAGGTCTTGAACTGGCCTCTACCTGTAGGGCTACTGGAGAAGCACTCATCCCTGCTGGGTAAGTCTTTTCACTTGCTGCTGGTTAGGCTTGAGAAGTGCCCACATTAAGTAACCATCCCCGCCCCCCCCTACCTAGGCTCTGTAAGGAAGTTCTGTAAATTCAGTGGTTCCCCAGAATGAATGAATTTGGGTGGAATCCTGCCTTTGTTGTGAGGACCTCCAGAGGAATTTTAGCAACAAAGGGTACTGTATATTTTGTTAACAAAGCAGAATTAGATGGATAAAATTTGTTTTCTTGAAAATGAAAGGACATTTATTGAAAAATATGAGACTCCTTATAGTAGTTTGAATGAGAACGGCCCCCATGGGCTCATACATTTGCTTAGTCACTAGGAAATGGCACTGTCTGAGCCAGGTGAGGAAGTGTGTGACCTTGTTGGAAGAAGTGTGTCTCTGTGGGTAGGCTTTGAGTTCAAAGGCCCATGCCAACCCCAGTCTCTCTCTCTCTCTCTCTCTCTCTCTCTCTCTCTCTCTCTCTCTCTCTCTTTCTCTCTCTCTCTCTCTAACTACTCCATGCCTGTCTGCATGTCACTATGCTCCGTGCTATGAACTAAACTCTGAAACGGTAAGGAAGTCCCTAGTTACATTTGCCTTGGTCTAACACATAGTTGGTACCAGGGACTGGGGTATTACTGTGACAGGCCTGACCATGTTTTTTGTTGAGGAATATGGATGATTTGGAGAAGTGAGCCATCCTAGTAGGAGCACAGAGAAGTGCTAAGGGGGATTTCAACTGTGAAGTCCCAGCTGAAGGGGTTCCAGAGGGGAAGAATACTAGTAAGTAACCTAGAGACTGATCATTCTTTTCGTAGAGATTTCAAGACAACCTAGTATTGACCTAGTTCTGTAGTTATTAGTAATCACTCTTATGCAAATCTATAATGAAAAGGAGCAAGATAGACAAAGAGAAATATAAAATGTATGGTCTGAGGAGAAAAGCAACACCAGGAAGTGTGATTGAGCTAAGTCCAGTGCTCAAGGAGATAAACAAATGAAAGAAAAGCCTGATAATAAATGGAATAAAGGGGTGGTGACCTCAGAGCAAGACCCCAGCCAGCTAAGCTTCCAGCTTGTGACAAGGAATTAAAGAAAGGCTTGAGCAGTGGGGAAACCGTCACCAACAGAAAGCTGATACAAATGCAATCGAAAGGAGGGGTCGTGTTCCAGTCTCAGCAAGCAGCACAGCTTGGCAGCTTAGCTTTGGCCATGTGAGTCTGGCTTTACAGTGAAGAACACAAGAGGTGGGAGTGGCATCTCCCTCCCCAGCTGATGCCACTGAAGCTAGGTGTGTGGTGGAATCCCCCTCCCCAGCTGACGCCACTGAAGCTAGGTGTGTGTCAGGTGCATGTCTGCATGAAGCATCCAGAGAGGCCTTGGCTTCTGAATCTTGAAGGTAAAGCCTAGATTGTGTTGCAGATGCTAAGATACTGGAGATGCCAAAATTGTAGAATACTTACCAAAGAAAGCTGCAGACTGCATTTGGAACCAGCCAAGAGAAAGAAGTGTGTTCCAGTCAACAAAGCTGAAAGGAGTTGGGGATCAATCAGAAGAGCACTTTGACATCAAACATGGAGATGTAGAGTTTGGAGTTTGCCCTGCTGGCTTTAGGTCTTACATGGGTCCAGAATTTCCTCACTATGCTGCTTTTCCTCCATTTTAGAATGGAGACTTTAGTATGTGCTGTGCCAGTTTATGTTGGAAGTAATTGTAATGTCTATTCTATACCATTGTATGCTGGAAGTAATTGTAATGTCTATTCTATACCATTGTATATTGGAAGTAATTGTAATGTCTATTCTATACCATTGTATACTGGAAGTAATTGTAATGTCTATTCTATACCATCGTATTCTGGAAGTATATGATCTGCTTTCTTATAGAGGAGCCTTTGAACTTTGGATTTTTAAACAGTGTTGAGACTGTTATAGATTATGGCAGCTTTTGAAGTTGGACTGAATGCACTTTTGAATTGTGATAGAGCTACAAGCCTAGGAAGGCCAGGGACTGAAATGTTGTGCTTTGGCTAAGAAGAGCCCCATAGGCTCATCTATTTGAATGCTTCTTTGCCAGGGAGTGGAGCCATTTGATAGGAATAGAAGGATTTGAGGGCATGGCCTTGTTGGAGGAAGTGTGTCACTGGGATGGGCTTTGTGGTTTCAAAAGCTCCTGCCAGGCACACTCTTTCTCTCCTCTCTGCTTGTGGATCACATGAACTCTCAGCTATTTCCAACAACATGCTTGCCGCTGTGTTCTCTGCTGTGACAGTAATGGACTGGCCCTCTGGACTGTGCGCAAGTCCCCAGTTAGATGCTCTCTCTTTTATAGGTTGCCTTGTTCATGGTGTCTCTTCACAGCAATAGAAGCCCTAAGTAAGACACTCCTATTTCTGCACAAAGCATGTATGAAATAGAATATACATATATATCAAACTCAGGCTGCTATAGTAAAAGTCACAAACTGGATGGCTTAAACAACAAATTTATTTTCTCATAGGTCTAGATGCAAGATGTTGAAGATTGAGGAGCTGGCAAGGTAGGACTCATGTATGTTCACGTCAGCACTTGCTTTGCTCAAAGTAGGACTCATGATGTTCATGTGATCACTTCCTTTGCTCAAGCACAGACCATGCATCCTGATGCCATTTTTAGTTTTTGACAGTTTGTTTTATAATTATATTCATCTCCCATTTCCCTCTGTTATCCTTTCGTTGATAGCCCCAACTTGTCAGCTAGTCTCCAATCTAACATCTACTTTTCTGTCTTTTTCTTTCCTTTTTCTTCAAGTTGCTTGTGGTCACAGTCTTTATTACCAAGATAGAAACACAACTGTTGCCAACTGTCCTCATGCTGCCTGCCTGCTCCCCAGCCAGTCAGACCCCAGTGCCTTCCCCACCTTGACACATCCCTGGACAACAAATAATAAAGAACCTAATCCCCTTGTTGGGGTCTCCTTCTCAAGTCTAATCTCGTTATCCACTGAAAGCATCCTCACAGTGCCCCAAATTCTAAGTTTACTGTCTGCTTTTTAATCATCTATTTCAACTGTCTTCCTCTGCAGTTGCTCCAGTAAACATTTTCTGTTTCCCTCTATTCTTTTCCCTATACCTTGTACTTAGAAAAAGAGCTATCTCACACAGTGCATATTTAGTTGTTATGGAGTGACTGACATCATAAAACCTGAAACTGGGTTACTGAAGAAATTAAAAGTCAAAAGCAAGAGATGTTTGAAAAAATATTTTAGTCCGAGGCCTGATACTCTTTGGTGTCACGCTCCTGACTGAGAGGGTGGTGGCGCCTCAGACCCACTAGCTCAGTGGAGCATGCTAGACACTGTGACGAGAATCCAGCTGAAGCGCTCTAGGAGACAGTAGATACAGTTGTCCTAAATGAAGGGGAAGCACCTGACTTCATGGAACTGAGGTCGGATTATCAGGTACTCGCCTTCTCCTCTGTGTCTCTCACGCATGCCGCCCTGTCTAGAAGGCGGTAGAGGCCCATATGATAGCAGAACAGAAATAAAGGTCAGAAAGACAAGACTCCACAGATGCCACGGTGACAAGTGTCCTGAAAGACAAGACTCCACACATGCCACGGTGACAAATGTCCTGAAAGACAAGACTCCACACATGCCACGGTGACAAGTGTCCTGAAAGGCAAGACTGCACACGTGCCACGGTGACAAGTGTCCTGGAAATACACTGCAGGGCCCAGGCATCTCATCCAGTTCATTTGCTTTTCTTTCCTCAAATTACTGATTATCACAGAATATTGTGTTTTCCTTCCAAAGAAATACAAAATAGCACAGTACCACACAATTTCATTTTTGCTTATTTTAATAAAAACTTACTGTGTAAAACAAATGGTAAGAAAAAGACATTCAAACACAGTACATTTGAGCTCATAAGTAGTCAGAAGTGCAAGACAGCCATGGCCGTGGGGTGGGGTGGTTGTGTTTCCACTGCAGTGTGTAGACATGAAGCCTGCATGGCTGGTGGGACTAACTTGACAAGATCCAGCTGACAAAGATGTTTATAGCAGTCTTTCCATGAGAAAACTGACAGCAAATGCCTGATATATATGCACTGTTCTCAAACATTCAGCATGACGTTTCCATACAGACGGCTGTCAGGTCACTGCCGACACACAGTGCAATGGTCTCAAACACCGCAACACAGCGTTTCCATACGGACGGCTGTCAGGTCACTCCGACACACAAGCCTCCCGCACTGACATTTTTGGAGAAGTGACACAGCCAAAGAGGAGGAGTGGTGTTCATGGAATAGCAAGAAGCAGGCTCAAGCAGCAGGACCTCACTGGCAGAGGTTGAAAATCATGTGCTGTGTGTCTCTGACAGCAAGAATAGTGGGATCATGGCTGTACTTTTTCCGTAAATTATGAAGGAATCTTTTTCTTCTTTTCACTTGCCCATCTTTTCTCATTTTTCATAAAATAGGTATATATTTTAAAAATTATGTGTATGGATTGTTTTGCCTTCATGTATGACAGTGCACATATGCATGCCTGGTCCCTGAAGAAGTCAGAGTCCCTGAAACTGGAGCTACTGACAGTTGTAAGACACCTTTTGACTGGGAACTGAACCAGGGTCCTCTGAAATACCAGAAAGTGCTCTTCATCACTGAGCCATTCTTCAGCCCCTGTGAAGCTGTAACTTTATGAAACTATTTTAAACAAATAATATACTAAGTAATTTAAGGTAGTAATAAGTAATATATATAAATATTGCCCTATCATCTGTTTCATTTTTAGAAAATTCAGCTTCTCTCCTGTAAAAATATCTTGCCACCCAGATTACAGTATTGACCAGCCTAAATGAATTATGAGCAAACTCCCCTCTACCCCCGGCTATACCCATGGCAGCTTCTTCTGCACAGATGGAACACAGTGTGCATTCCCAGTGGTCACTCAGAAATGTCTCTAGAACATAAAATACAGCAAAGCTTTATTAAACCAGTTCTGGTGGTCATTAGCCATATTATTCTGATCATTTACCCTGTATTTTAATTCCAGGGATTAAATAAGAACTACCTAGATTACAAGTAGTTTCTGTTCTCACTGTTTTCCAAACTATGCATTTAATAAATGAAAAATGAAATTTATGCCCTGGCAATGCTGAAACATGCACGGGCAGCCGGTATATGGCGGTTCTGTTGAACTTGTCCATATTGGGTTTCATGGTCTACGTTGATGAAGACAACTGACCAGGTCTCTTCATTCAATAAATGGGAGTTATCAAATAAAAATGATTTTTAAATCTATAAAGTATCAGGTGTTTGGAATACAAACAACATTGAACTAGTAATTTACCGGACAGTGCAGTCATGTTTTATGTGGCAACTTAAAGGGAATGGTTCGGTTGGCGCGAAAAGGTGAGTGCAGGCCTGGCAAGACTGATGGGTCTCGGAACGACTCAGCCCACATACATCGACACAGGGCCGGAAGCTGGTAAAACTGGACAGCGGACCGCCCGAACTAAATGCAGCAGAAAACATGGCAAAGGTTGATTCCTGAGGACACAAATCACTAAGGACAGCGCTGTCCGGATCTTCTGTGGATCCGCATGGGAAGTCCTCTCACGTTCCTGCAGGGCACATTGGGTGATGGTATACCAAAGTCACAGGAACAAAGAAACCCCTGGCTCCGACTTTCCTGCTGCAAGTGCTTTAGACCCGGCAAGGCCACCGCAGCCCTGAAGGGCCTGTCTCATGCTTGTGAACACGGTGCAGCTTTAGACCCGGCAAAGCCACCGCAGCCCTAAAGGGCAATCACTAACTCTGGTTTTTATTTGTTTATTGTTTTTGAGGAAATACTATTTAGGATCTTGGAGGGTCGTTTTATAACATGTGAACAGCTTTAGAGCCGGAGAAAGGCCTTTATTGTGTGCACTGAAAACCATAAACTAAGACCCTGGGATCTGTCTGTCATCTGTCAGCTGGATGGCCGCAACTCACCTGAGGGTTGACCTTGCCTACACAGACTCGTAAACTATGTAGCCTGGGCTATCTTGGAACTCTACATGTAGACTTAGAAGCTGTGATCAGCCTCCTGCCTCTGTTTCCTGAGTGCTAGGATTACAGGCATGTGCATCACACCCAGCCTAAAACAGAAAAGGGTTTCTGGGCATAGCTGGCAAAGGAAGAAATGTGAACTTGTGTCTACTTGAATTAGCTAAAGAATGTGCAGTCCGGTAAGGGAAGAAAATGTCACAACATGTGCACTCGGTCATTTCAGATGGCAGAAAGATGGCCAGGGAACAAGGCCGCTAGTGCGAAGGCCGGACAGTGTAGTAGATTCGACCTCCGACCTCCACCCACTCTGCTCTGCCAGGGCCCTGGAGGGCGGTTTTGTGATACGTGAACAACTTCCGGGACAAAGCAAGATCTTTGTTAGCGCTACTAAAAGTCATAAACTAAGACACTGGGAACTCCTTCATTTCTCAACTGGATGACAGCTACCCTCCTGAGGCCTGCTCTTACCTACACGAGCACATAAACAGAAGGTTTGCCAAATGCTTGACTTCCCTTTCCAGTGCTTTGTGTCTGCCAAACGTTTCCGAGTTTGCAACAGGTCTTAGAGCCCTAGAGCCTCCCATGCTCAATCCCACCTCCTAATTTCTTCTAGTTAAGAACCTATTTCAAATTTGTATAGACCTATGCTTACATTTATGTTCTGCTTCTTATCAAAGAGGCACGTTCATTCACTTTTCTGAGTATCGGTGATCATGTGTAAGGGAGGACTTGGATAGAGTATACAATATGCCCAGCAAAATTTAAAAAAAAAAAAACAATATGCCCAGCAGTATGCTTAAAATCTTTACAACAGTCAGAGGACCCAGCTTTGTTGACCCTGGGAAGCAGGGACGTCCTGTCCATGCTGAGCAGTGTGCTGGTTTCTGTGTCAGGTAACTACGATATTCTCCTCATTAGACACTTCTGTTTCCCCAGAGCCTGCTACACTGTGCTCCAAGAAGATAACAGCTCCCCCAGAGTCAGGAGCTAAGCAAAGATGGCACCTGCATTGTCAAGTCAGTCACAGTCTACCTTCATGGGCCTGTGTAGAGATGCCGGAGCCCCAGACACTGCCGTGAAATATTTTTAAAGCACCCAACTAGGCAATAAATGGGGGGATTAACCTTTTCAGTCTTGTCTCCCAGTACTTGTTAAATTCACAGGCCATAGTGGCCCATTCCTGTTTCTCGAATGTTCGGAGCACATCCCTACCTCAAAACCTTGAAGCAATATTTTTCTCCACATTTCCTCTCTACAGGGAAATAATGCCTAGACACAGTCCACCTTCATGTGCCATTATATAATGCTTAAGAATTGTTTTTATAAGCACTGAAAATTAAAACTTTCCACATAAATGTATCAGTTTTACAGAGGTATTAATTATGGTCACAAAGAAATCAAAAAGTAAACGTTGACCTAGTCAGGATCAAGTTTCAGATTCCTCTAAGTTTTTCTTGGAAGCCTTTTTTTCCTTTTGGCTTGTGTGTCAACTGTGTCAAGAGAATAGTGGTGATTTTGTTTGCTGTCAAGACAAAGACATTACACACAGGCATTTCTTCATTTCCAAGGTGCAAAATGGTCACATGATAAAAGAGTGCTCACTGGAAGCTGACTGCTCATAGGGCACAGGTTTTGATTTAACGTAGTTAAAAGTGGACATTGTTTGAACCCCTTTTCCACACCTTTCTTCACCAGCTGTCTTCTAAACTCTAGAAAGGTAACTTGAATTATGAATAAGAACTCCCTCCCGTTCACCCCTCTAGCCTGAGATCCCTACCTTCTTCCATGGAGCTCTGGAACAGAGGATAACAGAAACACTCTGTTCACTGGCACTGCATCTGTGGAGGTCAGAAGCCAACCGCGCCTGTCTATCTTCACCTTCCACCTTGTTTGAGACAGAGTCTCTTTGTTGTACAAGCTGCATTTGCCAGGCCAACCGGTCAACCAGCTTCCGGGAATTCTGCTGTTTCTGCCTCCTGTCTCACCATAGGAGTGCTGGGCTTACAGGCGCACACTCCCACAGCCTGCTTCGTGTGGGTTCTAGGTATTTTAACACAGGTTCTCATTCTTGTACAGCAAGCACAGCACTTTATCCAGTGAGTCATCTCCCTGGCTCCATAACCCAGGGAAGTTTAATCTCTAATCCACACAGATTTCTGTCTCTCTGCGTGGAAGAATGTGCCTTTGACATGTGCTACAATAAGCAAAGACCTTCATGACACTAATATTTCTCCTGTCTCCTCTGCACAACAGTGATGGCCACCAGCCTTGCCCTGATCCTTCTTTGTTCCATCTGTTATGTGCTGCTCCTCCCAGAGTTCCCAGGAAGTTAGCGCTACCATAGAATGTTCCTCTTACAGCCCACTTGCCACACTGAGTTGCATTCCTTCATCTACGTCTATCCACGAGAGTGGACTCTAAGGACCCTCGCTACCTGTCCTAGTAACAGGTCAGGACAAACTCTGCAGGGGCTCAATACATACTTCTCGTATTTGAACAGTCCTGAAAAGAGCACTTAGAAATGGACTATTTGGGGGCTGAGAGATGGCTCAGTGGTTAAGAGCACTGGCTGCTCTTCCAGAGGTCCTGAGTTCAATTCCAAGCACCCACATCATAGCTCACAACCATCTGCAACTCCAGGTCCAGTGAAATCTGCCATCCTCACACAGACATATACCCACAAGCAAAACACTAACGCACATAAAATAAAAATAAAAACACAAATAGACTATTTTGAGCCAAATGTGAGGTACATGCCTGTAAAGTTGACTCAAGAGTCTGGGGGAGAAGGGTAACAAGTTCACGGCCAGTCTAGATTGTATTTTATACTGAGTGTCTGACTCAAAAATAAATAAATAGTATTCACAACTCTTAGGCCCCAGCCAACCAATATTTTTAATCCACACACAAGTAATAGAGCCTAGAAGCTTAATAACCAAAAGTACTTCAGAAAGCAGTTGGACTAACTTACCCAGCACATAGATCCTTTCCGGAAGCTGCCATATTCACCCATGCCAGGAATTCAGGAAGCTCTTCCACGTTCCCAGCAGGGTAGCAGTTTGCAGACCAACTTCACCTAGCTGACTAGCCCGAAACCTGCATCCCAAGAGAGCCTTCCAAGCCTTCACTCCTAGCTGCTCGTTTCACAATGAAACCTCAAATCTGGAAGGTGATGTGAGACACAGTGGGCACTGCAGCCTTGTGGAAAACGGCTGCTTGACTGCCCGCCCAGCGATTCCTATCCGTCTCTCCTGCAGAGAGACTGTGTCGGTGCCACTTTCATGGCAGCCGGACCAGCGCACCTCACAGTGCTCCTCTCTGGACCCCAGGTTAGGCACACCCAAACACAAACACAACCAAACGCAAAGAAATTCATTTTTGTTGTTGCTTTAACTTAATGTTTTTATTGATTATTTGGAAATTTCACATAATGTGCCCTGACCCCATTCACTTTCCAGCCCTCCCAGGTCCACCTTCTACCATTATGGCCTCCCTCAAATCAAAAGAAGAAAAAAGATACCAAGTCCAGTTAGGGCTGCCCCTATACTCACTGGAGCATGGTCAAACTCCCAGTGGCCATCCCCTTAAAGAAAACTGGGTGCTCCTCCCTGCCCCCCCCCCCTTTATTAAGTGAAGCCAAGAGACAAGGAGGCTGAATCTGAATAGGGCAGAAACAGCAGCAAACAGCTTTGCAAGTGCTGATTTATGAGGGAAAAGGGGGAGCTAGGTTAGAAGGAGCTAGGATGGGTTAGTGAGTTCTGATTGCGTATTTTAATTAGTTTAGTCAAAATAATAAATTTTGGTTGCTGGACCTTGGTGTTTTGATAGTTGCACCTTGATGATCAGTCTCAGGAATGAGTCATTGACCAATCAAGGGAATAGGCCTTGGGGGCTGGCTTTAGAAATACAATCTAATGGGTTAGCAAGGGAAAGAAGGGTAAAAGGCAAAACCTATTGGTGCCATGTTTGGCATGCTTGGGCCTCCGTTTGCTATGCTTGGGCCTGTGTTTGCCTGCTAGAGTCCATCAGGTGTGATCTGTGAAACACACGTTCATCAGAGCCAGGGGATGGAGTTCTCCATCTCATTCCTGACCCCTGCGTTCAAGTCTATTTCATAGGCTAAGTTGAGTATTCTGGATCATATTTTAATGCCACCAACCAAGACAACAACCTCCACCTGAGGTGGCCCCACAGACCCTGAACCCCCTACCAACACTACCCCCTGACTCTACAGACCCTGAGCCCCCTACCAACACTACCCCCTGGCCCCACAGACACCTGGGCCCCTACCAACACTACCCCCTGACCCCACAGACCCTGAGCCCCGTACCAACACTACCTCCTCTGACCTCACAGACCCTGAGCCCCCTACCAACACTACCCCCTGGCCCCACGGACCCTGAGCACCCTACCAACACTACCCCCTGACCCTACAGACCTTGAGCCCCCTACCAACACTACCCCCTGACCCCACAGACCCTGAGTCCCCTACCAACACTACC
>NC_022031.1:2084706-2089378 GCF_000317375.1 Microtus ochrogaster | reverse complement strand
GCCCCACAGACCCTGAGCCCCCTACCAACACTATCCCCTAGCCCCACAGACCCTGAGCCCCCTACCAACACTATCCCCTGGCCCCACAGACCCTGAGCACCCTACCAACACTATCTCCTGGCCCCACGGACCCTGAGCCCCTGGAGCAAGTGCTAACTCCTCATGTTAGCCCACAGTTCCTGGACTCAGCTAAAGAGTAAGAACCCAAGGACCTGGAAGCAAAGCAGGACGTCTATCCTGACAGGAGTTCAAGCAAGACAGGTCAAATCAAACCAAATTAGAAGAAACCCAGGTTTAATGGGTGCCGGTGCTCCCAGGTGGCCCCCTGGGAAAACACAGAGAAGGGGAAGGAAAACCAGGAAGACCACATGTTTGTTCTCTGGGGAGCAGTTTAAACAGCCTGTGGGAGTGATCTTGACCCTTCCTGGGGAGGGGTAACTGATGTGGGAGTCCTCTGTTCTGTGTTGATTTCATTGGTTAGTAAAGAAACTGCCTTGGCCCTTTAATAGGACAGAAAATTAGGTAGGCAGAGTAAACAGAACAGAATGCTGGGAGGAAGAAGGCAGTGACGCAGTCAGCATGATTCTCCCACCCGACACAGACGCAGGTTAAGATCTTTCCTGGTAAGCCACATCTCGTGGTGCTACACAGATTATTAAATATGGGTTAAAGCAAGATGTGAGAATCAGCCAATTAGAGGCTGGAACTAATGGGCCAGGCAGTGTTTAAAAGAATACAATTTCCGTGTAATTAATTTGGGTAAAGCTAGCTGGTGTGGGAGCTGGGTGGCGGGTGCAGCCTGCTGCTCCTTCTACAGGTCACGGTCTGGTGGGCTTTCTCAGAGGTGGGGTTTGGACTGAGGCAGCTCCTGGGGAGGGGACTTTGAAATAGAACTTTCCACCCAACATTCCAAACTGGATGCCAAGAGCTGAGGTGAAGCTCCCAACCAAACAGTCCAGACTCTCTGGATAAAAGGGTGCCAGGGAGTGGAGGTGGTGCTTCCAACCAAACAGAAATCTCAGCTCCTTATAAAGCTGCTCTCCTGCAGTGGCTGGTTTAAGTCAGCTTGACCGGCCAGAGTCATCGGCAAGGTCTACAGTCAATTGAGAAACTGCCTCCATACCACCTGTAAGGCGTTTTCTTAACAACTGAAGGCGGTGGGCCCAGCTCATCGTGGGTGGGGACATCCTGGGACGGCAGTCCTGGGTTCTTCAAGAAGCAGACAGCAAGCCAGCACTCGCATGGCTTCCCTATCAGCTCCTGCCGCCAGGTTCCTGCCCTGACTGTCTTCTGTGATGAACAGTGATGCAGAAGCGTAGGCAAAATAAACCCTTTCCTCCCCCCGCTGCTTTTGGCCATGGTGTCTCATCCCATCAGTAGTAACTATAACGAAGACATCTCCCCCAATCTCTACTTTCTTCTTCAGAATTCCTTCCATTCCTTTGCAGGTTCCAGGAAGGATGCTGGCCCTTACCTCCTTGGCTTCAGCAGCGAAGAGGGAGGCGGACCCTCGCCTTCATTCTCTGCGTTCTAGAGGAGGAGTGGGAAGCCCTGCAGACAGCAGGGACCTCACCGGGTGCAGCTTCAGGGAGCCAGAGCCTCGTGAGTCCTGAACATGGAGACAATCACGATGAGCATTTTTACCTGTCAAGTTCAGGGCCACCCAGGCCCCTTGCATTCACAACAGAAGCCTAGCAGCCTACGGCCATGGTAACTTAATGCGATGCTCTTCGCTCTGAACAGGGTTTACTCTTCCTGGCCACAGAACCCACAGTGAGAAGGGGAAAAGGCACTCGGAGTGCATGGCTGCTTTAGAAATCACAGAACACTGAGTTTAAACTCTTGCCCCTGTCCCTTCCCTGATGCGGTTCCTCCCACACGGCCAGTGTGGCTTAGATACACTAACCTGCTTCTGCAGCTTCCCTCGCCCTACCGCCTGGAGAGAAAAGAGCTCGGCTTTTTACCACTGCATGGCTACCACCTAATAGGATGCCTGGCACACACTGGTGCATTAGTAATACATGCTTAGAGACACTCGGAGATATTTCAATATAGATGGTTGCATGTTTTAATTAATAACAAGGAGCCCTCACACTCATGCCAGCCAATTCAAAATACTGAACAGAATTATACATGAACCGACTCCCAAAGCAAGAGCTGTGTCAGCTTGACTCCCAAAGGGCCCCATCTTTTCTGAGTGGCCTTGCAGATGGGCTGAGGGGACAGGCCTTGGAATGACGAGACTACCCTTGATTGTCTGGTATCCCTGTGAAGCAGAGCGCCATCTCCTGGCTATAATAATAAGTGCAACGAGGTGGCTTTGAAGATTGAGGGAGAGGTAGGAATACCAGTTAATATTGTCCCAGAAGACGACAGCCCTACTACCCACCTTCTTTGTAGTCTTCTGAGACCCTTGAGTGTTTGACTTCCGGCCTGTAAGATTTAAGATGGCTCATTGCAAGCCCCGTATCCTGTGACGATCTGTTAGATTTAATAGCAACAGGAAACACAGAGAGCCACAATCCCCGGCCCTTCACAAGCCAGAGCGGATCATTCTGAACCTCTGCTTCCTCGTTAAAGGACGCTTGCCTAGGTGGATTCCCGCGAGAATGAAAGGCGAGACTGTGGGACATAGTGCAGTGCCTGGACCGTGCCTGTAAGGAAGGCAATGGTTCCCCCAGCTTCTGTCCCTTCTGCAAAGAGGAGCCCGAGCCCAGGTATCTGAGACTGCTGGTTAGACTAACATCTATTCTGATCAAGGTTACGGAGTCTTCCATAAATTGTTTCCCTAAGCATAGGTATCACGTCCCAGTTACTACAGTCCCAGTGTCTACAGTGGAAGGTGGGCACGCACTCCCAAGTGTCATAGCCTCCCGTAGCCTGACCCAGCTGTACTGATGAGAGAAGAAAGAATGCAAACAAACGCCTTCTCAAACACCGTATGCTCTCAGAGCTTTCGATAAACCATATGGTCTTGCCTATTACCTCGTTTTGAAGCAATTATTTTCATTTACAAAGCCCAATTAATAAAATACAAACTGCTGTCAATTTTCGACAACTGCAGTTAGTGCGCCTTCCTCGCATTTAGGACGGGATTAGAGCGCCGCCTCGTGGCGACTATGAGTAACAGCACACGATGACATTCTGCAAAGAAAACAACTCCCAAGGGAGAATCAGGCTGGCAGAGGATTGAAAATCCCAAGGTCTCAGACGACTGGCCAGCTCGTATTTCATGGACTTGCCTGACCTAAGGGAGGAGATACATCCCAAGATTTATCTGAGATGGCTGAGCGACTGCCCCAGTTAAGATGGAACCAGCCGAATCTGTGTGTTCCTTCTCTCCATTTACCTCTCAGTCTCAATGGTGGATTTCATTTACTGAGACTTCTTTGGCAAATTCAGAAGAGAACACAGATAGATCCTGTGTGTGTCTGTGACCAAAATACCTGAAGGGAAATTTTAAAGGAAAAGAAATACTTATTTTGGCTTCTGGTCTCGGAGCTTTGGTTCTGTCGATTCAGAGCTAGCAATAAATCAGAATAGCAAGAAAGCAAGAGCCTGGACTAAAGGAGGCAGTTCACCTTGTGATGCACCTTCAAAGGGCTAACCTCCGCCATCTGATTCCTACAAGTACTCCCTACCTAACGTTTCCAGAACCTTCCTGGGAATCAAGAGTACACTGTATGAACCCATGGGGGATATATCAAATATAAACCATATCTCTTTTTCTGCCGTGGATATTTTATAATATTTAATATACACAATTCTGAGTTGTTGTCTTTGTCTTTCATAAATTTTCAATTTACTCATTTCTATTATTTTAACTGTATTAGAAACTTTCCTTGTTGAAGTGTCAAGTACCTGACAAAAGTGACTTAGGAAAGGAAGTCCTGATGATGGCTCAGCTTTGAGGTACAGTCCACCATGCGTTGTACCTGCAGTCAGGATGCAGGAAGGACGGATGCTGTGATCCACTACAAATGGATGCTGTGGTCCACCACGGAGAGAAGTCACGGTAGTGGGGTTTGATTTGCTGTTCATGGTCTCCCAGCAGTCACAATGCAGGAAGAATTGCTTCTGGCTCATAGTACTGGCCATCTTGGTGGGGAAGTTCTTGTGTCGGGAGCCTGGGACAGTTGGATGCTGCCGCTCTGGAGACAGGAAGACTATGCTGCCCAGGTGGCTTCCTTAGTCCCAGCCTCCACAAAACAGCACTGCCCACAATTACAGTGGGTGTCCCGCCGCAGGTTACCTAACCGAGAAACTCCCACACAGACTCAGCCTAAAGGTTTGTTTCACTGCAGCTCCTGACTCCAGGAATCCAAATAAAACCCTGCTGCTCAGGAAGGAGGGTGGAACTATGGGAAAGCAGTGGAGGGCCTTCATAAAGAGCACTGGGAAGGAGACAACACGCAGGATTAGATAGGAACACTACCAACTAACGCACAAGAATTGTCCCTCCCGGCTCCAGAAGTGAATAGAGCAGAAACACAAGTTTGAAAGCAGAGCCACGTTTCATGAAGCAGATGCTGGGAACCACCAGGAGCCTGCCGGTCTACATCGCTTGTTTTAAGACCCTGCAATGTAGTAATATGAGTGGTGGGCTGCTTCCCGCCACCCGGCAGCCATCACGGCTAGCTTTGCCTGAAATAATTACACAGACACTGTATTC
>NC_022031.1:2074808-2081942 GCF_000317375.1 Microtus ochrogaster | reverse complement strand
GCTCACTTCCTCTTCCGCCCAGCATTCTGCTCCTCCCACCTACGTTCTAACCTATCAGGGCAAGAAGCTTCTTTATTTAATCAACCAATGACCTTCCTCCATCACTGCAACTCTAATTAAAGCGGTTCTGCAGGAGGCAGCGCCAAGAGTCCTGGAAACCCACAGAAGCACATGAACACCACGCAGAAGTCTGCAGACAGCTCAGGCTCTGGAAACACCAGCGCACCCTGCCAGAAAGGTGAATGCGAGGATGGAGTTGGCCACACAGAGAACCTAGACAGTGACACTCACGTGGGGGAAGCTGGCAGTCCAGCGTAGAAAGAAAGTGGATGGAAATTACCTTGAGCTGCGCTCCAGTTGAAGACTAGACAATTACTAAGGGAGGGCTGACCTACCCCCAGTGATTTCTGGGTAGAAATTCAATCCAACAGAAACAGGGTTATTTGTTTGAACCCCTCTGAGACACTGCCCACAGAAGGAATCTGATCTGACACATTTTGGACTTGAGACACCAACAACAGCTCCTCCAATAGCGTTGACTCTGGAACCCCTCTCAAGGGAGCGCCCATCCAGCGCCATCCAGCGCCATCCAGCGCCCGCCCGGCCCAGAAAGACTCTTTTGTTTTTATTTTTCATTCTTTGCCCTCTCATAACCACATTTTTTTAAGCTTCGGTTGTTCTGCTTCTGTGCCTGTGCTGCAGTATCTGCTCCACTATTTCTTACCTAAAACCCACAGTGTTTCCTCTCATGGCCACCTGGTCCTTTCTCCTACATTAACCCCTCAAACTGGAGGAGCAAGACCACCAACCCAAACCATGGCCAAATTAACTAAAGCAAGCTTTATTCGTGTGAACAGACTGTCTCCCCCTAAGGTGGGATTCATGAAATCAGCGTTGTTGTGGGGAAGTTAAGGGTTTTATAGCTCAAGAGAAAGGGCTTTCCCAATGGGGGATTTGGCAGGAAATAATCAGGGGTCACAGAAGCAGAACACAAGCATAGCAACTTGGTCATAGCAACCTTCTGAAACAAAGGCGTGGTTGTGAGGTGGTCATAACAGGGTATAACTTAGGAGCTGTGGAGGTGATGACGGGGAGAGATAGTAATAATGAAATCATGGTGGACACGGTAACTTTGCATTAGTAAGCAAAAAAAAGGGAAGGCAAGAATTAGGGCTAAAGAAACTGAGAAAGTAAGCAGTAAAAGCAAGGAAGAGGTTTTCAAACACATATATGTCATCTGTGCTTAACACACACACACATCTGCAGGGAATATGGCCCAAGACCTTATCTAAAAATCATGGGCAGACCAAACCATGTACATACAGGTATACATGTGCTTAAATACACACACACATAAAGCTTATATTAGACACAGTCAGGACTAAATTAAATCATTCCGACAATATAACAGTAAAATTACATGTTCTACTATTCTTACCCTTTGAGTATATTACTAAGTAAAATAAGGATTACTTAATCACAATCATTGTTATACTGTGACAGTCTGATAACCAAGGCCACTAACATATGTGTCAGGTAGCACATACCGTGTGCACACACAGTGCAAAACCCACGTCACATCCGAGGCCAGATGCACAGGGAGTGTAGGATGTCATCAGCACACACAATTCTACTTTCTGATTTTTTTTTCCTTTGACATGTTCAGGTTGTAGCTATCCATGGGTAATAGAAACCATGGAAACCAAAACTCAGAGGGTGAGGTGGTGGGGTGGTACTTCTATAGTCAAAAGAATGACTGCACACATCAGCATCCCACAGGACGCCCAAGTAAAGGGACCGCTATGGCAAGGGACTGCTTACTGTCGAGCGCTATAGAAGATGTGTCTCCAGCCCTCTGTGGCGTGTCAGCACAGAAGCAGTATCCATCATCACAGGATACCTGTGTGTGCGGAGGTGACCGTGTGCTGTTGAAGTAAGAGTGGCGGGGCTGCGTCCCCAGCACCCAGCCACCCACATGGCTAGCTTATGCCCTAAATAATTACACGGAAACTGTATTCTTTTAAACACTGCTTGGCCCATTAGTTCCAGCCTCTTATTGGCTAGCTCTTACATATCGATCTAACCCATTTCTAATAATCTATGTAGCCCACGAGCCGGTTTACCAGGAATGATCTTAACCTGCGTCTGCCTGGAGTGGGAGAATCATGGCGACTCCCAGCCTTCTGTTCTGTTTTCTCCGCCTACCTAAAGGTTGGTCTATCAAATGGGTCTAGGCAGTTTCTTTATTAATAAGAAATCACTCCCACATCAGTGTGCGTGTGGAGGTGACCGTGTGTGTGTGGAAGTGACCATGTCCTTTCTGACACTCGACGGCTTTGTCCCGGCTTCATGCGCTCTGTGTTTCCTAGCTCGAGTGTTCTATAGATAGCATGGCAGAACTTCTAGTAAGCCAAGAAACAGACGATAGAAAGTGGGTCTGGAGTTGGGGAAGGATTGCAGCTGATTGAAGCATTTTCTCCAACAGAATCATTAGTGTCGGTCTTAAATTAAGGAGATGGGAGCGAGGAGACGAACATGGACACACGTCCTCACTCTATTTCCTGGGGCTGGAACGTAATGGCTCCTGATTAGTCTTAGCGTTGTTGTTGCTGTCTGTTAGCTTTTCTCTTGCTAGGCTCGCAGGCTTTGCCATACAATCTAATTTGTTTACCAAGACAGATGCCGCTGTGGAGCCTACTCTTCACTACTTCAGTTTCCGCTGAAGAAGCCGACTCCATTTTCCATGGAAGAAATATTAGTTAGGACTGAACCATTCTCCACTGTTGACTGGACAACCATGGCAGCAGGTGGCGTGTTGAAGTTTTAGGTGGGCAGTGGCAGGTAAGGTCACCTTGATTCCAGCACTGTCACCCCCCAACTTGCTTTCTCATATGGGGGGTCCAGATGGCTGACTAGGAGTACGTACAGGAGCCAAGTTTGAGCAGCCGATGTGCTGACCCTGGACCATGACTCCTGAGGAGAACGCCTGCCCGAATGATGGCAGTGTGCTGTTCCCTTCTGTTGTCAGGTATGGCTGCCCTGTTTCCGGGCACTCCTTCCATCTGCATTTTAATAATCTCCTTTGATTCTCATCACAAGCTGGGGCTTGTTTTTTAAATTATCTTGAGTGTGTTTCTTACACAACAAAAGCCAGAGGTCTACTACTGCAATCCCTGATAAAGGGGGTGGCATATATATATGTATGTATGCATATGTGTATATATATACATATATATCATATATATATGAATATATATTAGCAAACATCCCAGAATGTATAAATTTAGAGTTTTGTTATGCTAAGAATGCTTTACCGTGTGGGACCAGGATGCATCCCTAGGGCTTGAGCTGGCTTTTGGAGCCCATTCCTTATGGAGGGATTTCTTGCTCAGCCTAGATATAGTAGGGAAGACCTTGGTCCTGCCTCAAAGCCACGTGCTAGACTTTGTTGACTCCTCATGGGAACCATGTCCTCTCTGAGGAGTGGAGCAGGGTTGTGGGGGTAAGAGGAGGGAGTGGGAGGAGGGGGAGGGAGTGGGAACTGGGATTGGCATGTAAAATGAGAAAAGATTGCCCATCAGGCCTTTGAGTTAGGGCAGCCTGCCTTTGCGGCTCACTTGTTCCGCTTCACTATTCCCTCCATGTTGTCAACAGGGGTGGCATCAAGATTCACTTCAAAGTATTCTTGTGTCTTTGCAGTGCAATATCGTCTCTTTTTTTTTGTATTTCAGCATTTTAGTGCCTCAACTCACACATTACCTGTATACTCGGTAACAGAGTGGAGCTGGTCCTGCCCAGAACTAAACAGTGGAAATGTCAGTTTTAAGTTTCTCAGGAACTACATGTTTTAAAAAAAATAAAAGACGTAGGAAAGCTAAATTTCAAATACTTATTTATTCAATGCAAAGCATTTAAAATAACATTTCTACATATAATCAAGATGCAATTGCTAATGAGCTATTTTACAGTTTTGTTCACCAAGTCTTTGAAATCCAATGTGGATTTTACACTGAGAGTGTCTCTTAGATCAGCTGTAACTGGGCACAGCGATGGAAGCCCGTAATTCCAGGGCTTTGGAGGCTAAAGACAGAGGAGTGAAGTTCAATGTCAGCCTGAGGTCTAAAGTGAGCTCATGTGCTACATGGTGAGGCTGTGTCTAGAATCTCCGAGAGATGGAAAGAAGCGAGGGAGGCATAAAGACAGGGCAGACACAACAGGTTTACAAATTTAACTGCTGAAAAGGCAGAACTAAGGTGCTGAAATACTTCAATGTTTCTAATGAATGCGTTGAGAAATGTTTTTTTAATTAAATTAACTAAAATTAAGCATAATTAAAATTCACTCTCCTTACAAGTTTCACAAGTCTGGTGGGGGCTTTGTGCCTCCTCCCCCCCTCTTCCCCGCAACTAGCTGCACTCAGCAGGCACGTGGGTGGTGTGCAAGCCAGGACAGGATGAGCACACTGCATCAGCCTCCCGTGTCTTGGGCATCACTGTCCAGAGCTGTCTCCCCTTCAGGGTCTAACACTGTCGCTGCTCCACAGGCTTGGCCCGATCTCAGGACTGCTTAGGGACAGGGGGCCAATCCGTCGTCTGTCAGCTGCTGACACTGAGTCAATGCTGAAAGACTTGCCTCGGGTACATGTGAGATTGTGAAGAGTGCTGAAAATTCACTATTTAAAGCAGTCTTGTCCTTCACCCTACCACAGGCCAACAGGGAGATGCACTCAGGTTAAGTGTTGAGAGAGAACATGGAAAATGCAATGACAGAAAGCTGAGTGCTATAAAAGCAAGCATATAGTCTGGAAAAAAAATTTTTTAAAGTTTTCCAAGATGGAATATTTTAGCCAGAATTTAAAGAATGAGGAGGATTTAGTGTGTGTGTGTTGGGCAGGGCAGGAAAAATGCCAAGAGAAAGAACAAGTGCCAAACACCTGCCGCAGAATGGGACCACTGAGCCAGAACAAGGGCTCAGAGATGCGGCGGCAGTGGTGCTCCTCCTCCGTGCTCCTCCGTGCCACAGCGTTGCTCAAAGGAGTGCAGAGGGCATCAGAAAACCTCGCATGGTGGTGCTTGCCATTTTACCGTCTGATATGGCATGCGAGATACCTAAGTTTATAATTTATCTTCATTTAACCATAATTATGAACAAAATTTTACTCCAGATATATTTTTAATTGCCAGTATTTTAGTATTTTTTATGAGGCGCATGCTGTGAAGCATTGCTTCGTTTTGTTAGTGCACAGGAGAGCACACAACAGGAAGCAATGGGCATTCCAGCAGCAGCATGGCGGCCTGTGTTCACTTGGCTTTCTAAGTGGCTGAATCCCACCCCGGAGAGCCCTGGTGAGCAGGCTAAACTGCTTGTGCAGTCAGACATTTGGGGTGATGCATCGCCCCCACTCAGAGCTCAACCTGCATAATAAATGTCAATTAAGGCTCCGCGAAGATTTCCAACCCTGAGACTCAATTGAAACTGTATGTATAGACTCACTAAGGACTTCTCTTCAAACCTGTTCTAGAAGTGTATTTACATTTACTGTGGGTGACCTGGACCACAGCAGCCTTGTATTTGCATAGACATAGCCCCCAGTTACCCTAGGTATCGCTCGAGGATGACTTACAAGCTGGAATATGTATTAAATATCAGTAGAATCAGTTTTCTTTCAATACATATACACAAAGAATCAACTTGTACCAGAACTAAAATACAGTAGAGAATAAAGCAGATAGCCCCCACTCCATCAGTCTGGAAGGGTCTTCTATGATGCTACCAGCTCCTTTCCATGTCTGACGTGTCTACACATGACTTAACTGCTTTGTAAAAGACAGCAATTCATAAAACAGGTAACTGCTATCTTCTAAGCTTTGCAAAAGCATTTATGTCTTATGTGTAGTTCAATAATTTAGGCGTCAGAGGTTCCCATTTTAGCTTAAGTAGCCCAAGCTGCCAGCTGCTGGAAGTCGTCATCGTCCTCTGTCCTCCTGGACGACGCTGGAACACAAAAGTGAGGAACAAGTCATGAGTCTCATTTATACTGCACATGGGAAACGGGTAGGAATGGCATACTAGATGTGTTTATGTATACAGGTCAAAGCAGCAGCCTGCCTACTGCTCTGAGAACCTACGTGGGCGCGGGTTGTGGGGTGTGCACACACCTGCTCGAGATCGGTGTGCACTGGAGGGCATGCTGGACTTCCTACTGGGCTGTGAGGGGAGGGAAGAGGCCGGCACATTCGGAAGCTGCATCTTTGTCATCTTCTTATTTAATTCTTCCTGCTCCAGTTCCTCAAGTTCTGCCAGTAGCTCATCCTGAACACAGAGGAGAGAATTAAGGAGTTAGCGTTACAGGAGGTGGCTTCCCTAAACACAGCTAAGAGAACATCTGCCACCCAACTGATGTGTGCTAACCCAGTGGAACGGAATATTTATTATTTTAAAATTAAGCAACACTGAGCAATGATTGGAAATGAATGCTTCGGGTTGTACAAATTTGTTGTAGTTAATCTTATAATACTTCAGTAAACAGCCATTCAAGTAATTTGGGCTGAATATATAATCTCCTCTGGTTCTGGAAATTTACACCTTGACTGTCATTTTTTCAGTATGTTCTTTTTCTTTCTCTCCAGTTGAGAATCTCTGCAATTTTAATTAGAGGAAATAAATATTTTCAGTTGAGTTAATACTATTGAAAATAAAACTAGCATAGAAAATATATTGCACAGAAAGTAAAAAAAAAATATACCATAGATCCTCTCTCAGATCATTCAGGTCAATATAAATTGTGTTTGGGTGATTTTGTTCACAGTGCTGGGGATGGAACAGCAGTGTCTGCCCATGCTAGGCAAGTGCCATGCCACTGGATCACACCCCAGCCCCTTTGTTTGTGTGAGGGAAACTCAAAACTGGTATAATGGATTTTTCCTTTACAGTGGGCTCAGAAAGTCTGGCTTAATCAAACTATCCTCCACCCAACACTTGTAAAAAGAAAAACTCCCATCATCTTGAGGTCTTAAGGACATCGTTCACCTACTGCCTAATCTGAGATAGCTCACACCTGCCTGATCTGAGATAGCTCACAACTGCCTGATCTGAGATAGCTCACACCTGCCTGATCTGAGATAGCTCACACCT
>NC_022031.1:2073384-2073958 GCF_000317375.1 Microtus ochrogaster | reverse complement strand
CTCCCATTTCCCTCCCCCTCCTCCCACCCTTCTCCCCCCCCCCCCACTCCTCTTCCCCTCCCTCTCCAGTCCAAAGAGCAGTCAGGGTTCCCTGCCCTGTGGGAAGTCCAAGGTCCTCCCCCCTCCATCCATTTCTAGGAAGGTGAACATCCAAACTGGTTAGGCTCCCACAGAGCCAGAACATGAAGTAGGATCAAAACCCCGTGCAGTTAGACTCTTTATTCACCCATCATTCAACAAGGTTATTGAGAACCCATTACTGGGCAGTGCCAGGGTAAATCAGCACGCCCTACATCCAGGGGCCGTGTTGAATCTGTGCACATGTAATTGGCTCCATATTTGGTTGTTCCACTGCTGTTGTTTTAAGACAAGGCCTCCCTATGTATCTCAGGCTGGCTTTGAATTCACCATGTGACCCAAGGTTGACCTTGAACTCACAATCCTCACCTTCTTCTACGTAGGGCCAGACAGTAGTATTTTGAGCTTTGTAGGCCAGATATCTTCCTGTTGCAGGCTCTTCTTTCTTTTTTTTTTTTAATTTATTTATTTATTGAGGATTTCCGCCTCCTCCCTG
>NC_022031.1:2067830-2072994 GCF_000317375.1 Microtus ochrogaster | reverse complement strand
CGCCTGATGAAGGTTAATATTCAGGGGGATGCCTATATGTTTGTCTTTGGATTCACGTTCTCATTTAGCTTCTCTAGGATTGCGAATTATAAGCTCACTGTCCTTTAAATCAGGCTCTTCTTTCTTATTTTCTACAGTTCCAGAGAGTTGAAACCATTCTTGCCTTGAGAGCTACACAAGAACAGGCCATGACTGATCTGACCTACAGGTCAACTCCTTATGCGTATGAGTGTTCTGCCTGCATGTCGATAAGTGTATCACATGCACGTCTGGTGCCCACGGAGATCAGAAGAGGGCATCAGTCCCACAGAACTGGCAGTATGGATGATTTTGATCCCTGCTGTGAATGCTGGGAGCAGAACCCAAGTCTTCTGCAAAGGCAACAAATGCTCCTAACCTCTGAGCCATCGCTCCAGGCCCACTCCCACAGCAGTTTGGAACATTGCTAGCAGCAAACCTTCACTTCCTAAAACTCTATGGGCCACATCGTCGCTTGTGACTCATCATCTGTCACACAGAAACAGAAAGCTGTGCTAGCCAGGCAGTGGTGGCGCACGCTTTTAATCCCAGTACTCGGGAGGCAGAGGCAGGCGGATCTCTGGGAGTTCGAGGCCAGCCTGGTCTACAAGAGCCAGTTCCAGGACAGGAACCAAAAAGCTACAGAGAAACCCTGTCTCGAAAATCAAAAAAAAAAAGAAAGAAAGAAAGAAAGAAAGAAAGGAAGGAAGGAAGAAAGAAAGGAAGAAAGAAAGAAATCTTCAGAAAGCTGTGCTATTCTGCCCCTCGGGAATGTGCCTAAGAATGTCCTCACCCTGGGCACGTGTAACTTGAATGGAACCACTGAAATTTCCACTGTGAGCACCACCACTGTAGCTACAGCCTTCCCGGGCTGCAGGACTGATTGACATGAACAGAACAGGAGTGTAAACAATGCCACTCCACAATGACTTGTTTGATAGACTGAGGGATGAATGGAGCAGCCTAACTCCTAACTTAGCAGCCACAGAGCAGTCATCTGCTGTTACAGAGAGACGCCATCTGCTCCATGGGCAGAGGTGAGAGCACGTGATCCCTCATAATGAGACTATTTTATACTCCAGCCATTAAACATCTCTAACTCCATATAACCGCGCTGTTTTCTTTTTCCTTAATATCTAAAAAACCTAATTAAGAAGCCGTATGCCAAACCACAGTCATCTTTCCTTGAAATCAGCTACTAACACCTCATTTCCCTCCTGGAAAATGATACTTCCCACAAATATCATTTATTTGTTAAGCAATAAACATTGTCTCCCATATGTGATAGGAAGCTGCCCTCGAGAGCAGCCACAGTGCCATTCTTTAGGATTGCACCTACCTCATCAAAGCCATCGGCAAACTGAACCCTCTGAGAAAACGCTTCTGAGATTTCCTGGGCAATGTCCTGCTGCTCGGTGATATCTTGCATCAAGTCATCAATTTTGTTCAGATCCCTGGGGAACATTTAGATGGAATTTTAGAGTTTCATCTTACAATTATAAATTTAGACTTAATTCCATATGAAAACACGTTTATTTCAGATATACTCTTTAATTACATCAGCACCATAACAAAAATTCCTGGTTCAACATTCATCAATTAAGAAAAATAGTAAACTGGAGTATCAAAAAATTAGTAACCCTGGACAATCACATGTATTTTCAATATTACCTTCTACCTTCGAGAATCGCTTGAAATAGAAGAGTGCAGTAGCCCTCTCTGGATGCCCCTTAATTCGCTGAGAACTACAGCCCAGCAGTTCTCAGCAGCCAATCCTGAAGCAGCTCTGTAGAGAAACTAAACTTTGGGACTGGAGAGTATAACACAGTAGCTCTGAAATGCTGACTCTATGAGGGTTTCCCTTGCAGAGACGTGTGGGGGAGGGGCGCGGAAACAGTAGGATTTGACCCAGCACACCCTCAGGGAAGCTACAACCTCAGCCAGTGGCGCAGGAGCAAGCAGGTCCAAGGACAGCTGCTTCACAGTCTCCGAGGTCTCCAGGCCAGGCTCTAGCTTGCTTTTGTAGCCCTGTTTCTGAATCTTTCCTCCAGCTCAGAAAGCAGGCCAAGCTGATTAGACAGAAGAGAAGTGAGTGTCCTTCATTATGAGGTAGCCTCACCACTGAAAGGCTGAGCCCAGGACTCCCCATCTTTTCAGGTCCTCAAGACTCTACTTCTACAGAACTGAGAACTTCGGCATGTTTTCATAGGTGATGGAAAGGAATTCTCTTATCATTTTCCTCCCACCCGTTATGCTCAATCCTCATTAGAGCTGTGGAAATGTGTTTGCTAAAGGGGGTACAGGGCATGTATGACCAAAGTCTGGGGCTGAGACTAAACCTCTCTCCAAAAAGCGCTATTGTCTCATGCTGCTAAGGGACTTAGAGGTAAAGCCCAGCTTTGCAATCCACTTCAGCACTCAGTTTTCCACCGTGGGGTGCTGGGAGTGCCACAGTGGGGTACTGGGAGTCTCACAGTGGGGTACTAGGATCCCACCGTGGGGTGCTGGGATCCCACCGTGGGTACTGGGATCCCACCGTGGGTACTGGGAGTCCCACAGTGGGTACTGGGATCCCACCGTGCATATAATGAGCTCTGAAGTACCAGGATGGCAGCTGGTTGATGGGTTACTAAGGCAAGAAGATGGCCTCAAAGACCTTTGCCTCTTCTGGCCCTCTGGAACCGAGTCTGTATCTCAGCACTTACTACTCCTTGGCCAGGAGTCTACTGTCACTGTCCCTAATCAGCAGAGGGCCAGGTCCCAGGTCTGCATTGCTCACAGTGAACATAGACCACGGTACCTTCCCACATCTCAGAGACTGACTGCTCAGTGCTTGCTTGCAGCAGGAACTGTGCTATGTCTAGCATCTCACTGAACTTCTCAACAAGCTGAAGTAAGTAAGAAATGACAGGGGAGGAAACTGAGTCAAGGAGAGATAGAAAGTCATTTGCCAGGGTACAGTCAACTTTGGGAATGGGATTACAGCCAGAAAAGTATAAACCCTGGTCCCAGAAACTAATACTTTGTGTCAGGGGCTTTCAAATAGTAGGTGATGGCCGTCTTGCCCTGGGGAACTCGGTTAAAACAGAGTTCTATTCTCCGGCTAAATTCAAGGAGGCTGGGTATCTGCATGCTCTTAACAGCTTTTATCTAGATGATTGTCATAGGCACCAAAGAATGGCAACCACTATTCTACAGTTCTAACACCTTCACTGACCTTAGAATCCTAGAATTACTGTTTTTACAGATAGGATTTCATAAAGGAACTGAGAAATGGTGAAAAGAAAATTCTATACTTTTTTCCTTTTTTTTTATTTTGTCACTGGAAATTCAAAACTACTTCTGAGAGAGCATTCCATTCAATACCAGAATTGCCATACGGTTTTACAGGCTCTCCCCAATGTTAAGGACAAGGAGTCTGGGTCACTCACATGTTTTCATGAACAGCTTTCATTGCCTTGGCTGCAAAGCCCATGTTCCGTAAGACCTCAGTGTTGGTGTGCGAGTTCTCTAGCGCTTCCCGCTGGAACTCAATGGTGGACAGGGTGCCATCAACCTGCGAGAGCTGCTTCTCAAACCTCTTCTTCCTTTTCAACGCCTGCAAGGCAGCTAAACAAGGAAGAAACCAGTGTTTGTATCAGAAGAAACAGCTACACTCACTTAAGAGGCTCAGACCATGCATGGATCCAGAACTGCTGAAACCTGAGGACCGATATCACATTAAACAGCCCCAAGACACGGGGAACATCTGTCTGTCCGTCTCTACACCAGCTATTCTCTTTGGTTATTCTTTCTTCCGAAGGTCTGGCAAATGTAAGAGGACAGAAAGTCAACTTGCATAGTCACAAAATATGCAACAGAAATATGTATGTTGTATGTTCATGTCGTATAGGGGGTAAAGGTTAAGTATATGAGGAAAAGCCATACCAAAAATAAAAAAATCAATCTTCACAAGAGGCAAAGACCTTAATGGCTGTCAAATCTAGCCTCCTTTCTTGAAGGCAAATTTACTAAAACTCAAAGAAACACAGTGACTTGCTAAAGACAGCCAGTTTAAGGCAGCTAGAACTTAAAGTCCTGAGCTGAGCATCTTGATTTGAAGGGAGATGGCCCGAAATCAGTGCAGCTGGAGTCCTGCTCCAGGGTCAGATGGCACTCCGCTGAGAAGGCAGAGCACTGTTTCTGAGAAACAAGATCTGAATAATCCTACCCCTGGCCAGTTACTTGCTCCACCTGGAAGCCACAAAACCAAGAGTCCTTTAGACTGTGGCACCCTGTGACATAGCCTCCAAAAGGGCTCAAAACATCCAGGTTGACAAGACATTGGGGAAAATCCAAGAAGAGAACAGTAGGACCGTGTTATAATACATACAGTGTATAATATACAGACAAAAGATGACTAAACAGATTTGGCAAAGTAGGACTGTGTTATAATACGTACAGTGTATAATATACAGACAAAAGATAACTAAACAGATTTGGCAAAGGAAGTCAAGTGGTTTGTGGATTCAGAAGGAAGCAGGCAAATTATCACAACAAATCTCTGGGGAAACCTTCCAGTTTGTGCTGGCCAAGGGCTTCTTTGTAGATCCAGTGGATCCCGCTATTTATTCCATTGTGCCCAGACTCTCACGCAGCCATGGCCTCTTGGTAGTTCTACTAGTGATTGATGGAGTTCTATTCTTCCCAAGTGCCTGTTGGGCAGCCACCACCATAAATGACACAGTAACTGCCTGAAGCGGGGACTTGACAGAAAACTAATGTTTATTTAATTAAACCCTCCACCCTGGGAAAACAGAATCCAAGGCAGAAATCCAAGAAAATGATAAAGGAGCATGTACACCCCACCCCAAACCACCTTGGTGTCTGTATTCAGAGTCCACCTTGGTAACACTAAGGTACTGTGGTATGGTTTGTGATTCCTCAGATGGTACAAAGAAATATTAACCCAAATGCAATGGCTGTGATGTATTAGGAGAAGGAACAGTCAAGTGAACCATGGAAAAAAATCTAAGAAGCAAACAAAAAGACTCAGGACTGCAGAAGCCAGCACCCATGTTGACAGAAACGAAGAGACTCAGGACTGCAGAAGCCAGCACCAGTGTTGACAGAAACGAAGAGACTCAGGACTGCAGAAGCCAGCACC